>NC_091348.1:19692242-19727242 GCF_038502225.1 Cherax quadricarinatus
ATGTTGCCAGGCCTCTCCTATATCACATTTGACCTTCGTTTTGAATCCATCATCGCATAAAAATTTGTAGTTTTATCCCATATAACCAAGAATGATTGGTTGATATAGGCCATCCAAATACAGTGGACCCTCGGTTAACGATATTTTTTCATTCCAGAAGTATGTTCAGGTGCCAGTACTGACCGAATTTGTTCCCATAAGGAATATTGCGAAGTAGGTTAGTCCATTTCAGACCCCCAAACATTCACATACAAACGCACTTACATAAATACACTTACATAATTGGTCGCATTGGGAGGTGATCGTTAAGCGGGGGTCCACTGTAATTGAAGCAAACTTAGTAAAGACTTAAAACAAACCAGGGAACCTACCCTTCAATAGGAAAATACCCCCAAATTGAATATTTCCCCTACTTTGAGGTCTTTTATGCCACTGGTCTATCAGTTGTTACCAAAAAGCAGACAATAAGACCTCCTCATGCAATGACTGGGAAGGGATTCTTTTCTACTGTTCACATCCATCACACAGACCCAATCTCTTGGAAGTTGTTCCAAGGGTCAGTGCCCTCATGGCCCAGTCCTTGACTAGGCCTCCATAAGCCAAAATTTACCAATCACAACACATTTAAGGGCACTATTATTAAGACGCAGATCTGTGTAGGCGACACTAGCTTCAGTGACCCAGATCTGCATGAGAGACAGTGAAAGAGTTAAGGGCTAGGAGTCATGGGTTATCATAAAATATTGAGAAGGAAAAAACACTTAAGCATTTTGTAGTTGTGAAAAAGTAATTTATTCTAGTGTTCTTTCTTCAAGACTTTCAAACTTCACTAATTTTACTAAATATGTCTTAATGTTGTACATATCCATTCAGGTGGTGGTGTAGAATGCTGGTGTGTGGTGCGAGAGGAGCGCCATACCAATGTACTAGTTAGCCAAGGTCGTGACCTTCTCCTCCTGAATCACATTGAGCAGCGCCCTCAGGCTTTGGTAAGCAGTAATTCTTGTTTTTTTTTTCATTTTAGGTAATTAAATCTGTAAAATTGAGCTAGTACAGCATATGTGCATCAGATATGCTTGAGACTGATTTTGAATACACTTTTGAGTAGAAAATAAAGATCTGAAGCAATTAACAATATTCTTTGAGCCATATCAACCTGACTTAATATTTTTTTCACTTTCATACAGTGTTAGAAATGAATATCAGATGCCAGTACTGGATTCGTTTAATTGATATGCAAATAACAGTCAAGAGGACAATTAGCATACAGTTAAAAGAGTCATCTTTTTTTATTACCTATATGTAAATGGAACTGATGGGATCATGACAGAAATGTTAAAAGCAGGGGGGGATATAGTGTTGGAGTGGTTGGTACTTTTGTTTAATAAATGTATGAAAGAGGGGAAGGTACCTAGGGATTGGCAGAGAGCATGTATAGTCCCTTTATATAAAGGGAAAGGGGACAAAAGAGACTGTAAAAATTATAGAGGAATAAGCTTACTGAGTATACCAGGAAAAGTGTACGGTAGGGTTATAATTGAAAGAATTAGAGGTAAGACAGAATGTAGGATTGCGGATGAGCAAGGAGGTTTTAGAGTGGGTAGGGGATGTGTAGATCAGGTGTTTACATTGAAGCATATATGTGAACAGTATTTAGATAAAGATAGGGAAGTTTTTATTGCATTTATGGATTTAGAAAAGGCATATGATAGAGTGGATAGAGGAGCAATGTGGCAGATGTTGCAAGTATATGGAATAGGTGGTAAGTTATTAAATGCTGTAAAGAGTTTTTATGAGGATAGTGAGGCTCAGGTTAGGGTGTGTAGAAGAGAGGGAGACTACTTCCCGGTAAAAGTAGGTCTTAGACAGGGATGTGTAATGTCACCATGGTTGTTTAATATATTTATAGATGGGGTTGTAAAGGAAGTAAATGCTAGGGTGTTTGGGAGAGGGGTGGGATTAAATTATGGGGAATCAAATTCAAAATGGGAATTGACACAGTTACTTTTTGCTGATGATACTGTGCTTATGGGAGATTCTAAAGAAAAATTGCAAAGGTTAGTGGATGAGTTTGGGAATGTGTGTAAAGGTAGAAAGTTGAAAGTGAACATAGAAAAGAGTAAGGTGATGAGGGTGTCAAATGATTTAGATAAAGAAAAATTGGATATCAAATTGGGGAGGAGGAGTATGGAAGAAGTGAATGTTTTCAGATACTTGGGAGTTGACGTGTCGGCGGATGGATTTATGAAGGATGAGGTTAATCATAGAATTGATGAGGGAAAAAAGGTGAGTGGTGCGTTGAGGTATATGTGGAGTCAAAAAACGTTATCTATGGAGGCAAAGAAGGGAATGTATGAAAGTATAGTAGTACCAACACTCTTATATGGGTGTGAAGCTTGGGTGGTAAATGCAGCAGCGAGGAGACGGTTGGAGGCAGCGGAGATGTCCTGTTTAAGGGCAATGTGTGGTGTAAATATTATGCAGAAAATTCGGAGTGTGGAAATTAGGAGAAGGTGTGGAGTTAATAAAAGTATTAGTCAGAGGGCAGAAGAGGGGTTGTTGAGGTGGTTTGGTCATTTAGAGAGAATGGATCACAGTAGAATGACATGGAAAGCATATAAATCTATAGGGGAAGGAAGGCGGGGTAGGGGTCGTCCTCGAAAGGGTTGGAGAGAGGGGGTAAAGGAGGTTTTGTGGGTAAGGGGCTTGGACTTCCAGCAAGCGTGCGTGAGCGTGTTAGATAGGAGTGAATGGAGACGAATGGTACTTGGGACCTGACGATCTGTTGGAGTGTGAGCAGGGTAATATTTAGTGAAGGGATTCAGGGAAACCGGTTATTTTCATATAGTCGGACTTGAGTCCTGGAAATGGGAAGTACAATGCCTGCACTTTAAAGGAGGGGTTTGGGATATTGGCAGTTTGGAGGGATATGTTGTGTATCTTTATATGTTTATGCTTCTAGACTGTTGTATTCTGAGCACCTCTGCAAAAACAGTGATAATGTGCGAGTGTGGTGAAAGTGTTGAATGATGATGAAAGTATTTTCTTTTTGGGGATTTTCTTTCTTTTTTGGGTCACCCTGCCTCGGTGGGAGACGGCCGACTTTTTTAAAAAAAAAAAAAAAAAAAAAAAAAATGTAAATGGAAGATTTTTCTTGGATTTTTGTTTTTAACTTGGAGAGTTAATAATCCAAAATAACCAGAGGAAGCTAATTAATGTTTTGAACCAAGTGTGAGAGTACATACTTGTGGTTGGGGATTTCAATGCTAAAGTGGGTAAAAATGTTGTGGAGGGAGTAGTAGGGAAATTTGGGGTGCCAGGGGTAAATGAAAATGGGGAGCCTTTAATTGAGCTATGTGTAGAAAGAGGTTTAGTAATAAGTAATACATATTTTATGAAAAAGAGGATAAATAAATATACAAAGTATGATATAGCACGTAATGAAAGTAGTTTGTTTGATTATGTATTGTTGGATGATGGGTAGACTTCAGGATGAATATATTTATAGAGGGGCAACTGATATATCAGATCATTATTTAGTTGTAGCTACAGTTAGAGTAAAAGGTAGATGGGACAAAAGGAAAATGGCAACAAGAAGTAAGAGAGAGGTGAAAGTGTATAAACTAAGGGAGGAAGAAGTTCCGGTGAGATGCAAGCAACTATTGGCAGAAAGATGGGCTAGTGCAAGTATGAGTAGTGGGGGGGTTGAAGAGGGTTGGAATAGTTTTAAAAATGCAGTATTAGAATGTGGGGCAGAAGTTTGTGGCTATAGGAGGGTGGGTGCAGGAGAAAAGAGGAGTGATTGGTGGAATGATGAAGTAAAGGGTGTGTTAAAAGAGAAAAAGGTAGCTTATGAGAGGTTTTTACAAAGCAGAAGTATATGGAGTATATGGAGAGTAAAAGAAAAGTGAAGAGAGTGGTGAGAGAGTGTAAACAGAGAGCAGATGATAGAGTGAGAGGCACTGTCAAAAAATTTTAATGAAAATAAGAAAAAAATTTGGAGTGAGATAAACAAGTTAAGAAAGTCTAGGGAACAAATGGATTTGTCAGTTAAAAACAGAGTAGGGGAGTTAGTAGATGGGGAGATGGAGGTATTGGATAGATGGCGGGAATATTTTGAGAAACTTTTAAATGTCAACGAAGAAGGGGAGGCAGTGATTTCATGCACTAGCCAGGGAGGTTTACCATCTTTTAGGAGTGAAGAAGAGCAGGATGTGAGTGTGGGGGAGGTGTGTGAGGCATTACGTAGAATGAAAGAGGGTAAAGCCGCTGGAACTGACGGGATCATGACAGAAATGTTAAAAGTAGGGGAGGATATAGTGTTGGGGTGGTTGGTTTTTTGTTTAATAAATGTATGAAAGAGGGGAAGGTACCTAGGGATTGGCAGAGAGCATGTATAATTCCTTTATATATAGGGAAGGGGGACAAAAGAGATTGTAAAAATTATAGAGGAATAAGTTTACTGAGTTCTAGGTAGTAGGTTGATAGACAGCAACCGCCCAGGGAGGTACTACCATCCTGCCAGGTGAGTGTAAAACGGAAGCCTGTACTTTTTTTACATGATGGTAGGATTGCTGGTGTCCTTTTATTCTGTCTCATACACATGCAAGATTTCAGGTACGTCTTGCTACTTCTACTTACACTTAGGTCATACTACACATACATGTACAAGCATATATATACACACCCCTCTGGGTTTTCTTCTATTTTCTTTCTAGTTCTTGTTCTTGTCTATTTCCTCTTATCTCCATGGGGAAGTGGAACAGAATTCTTCCTCCGTAAGCCATGCGTGTCGTAAGAGGTGACTAAAATGCTGGGAGCATGGGGTTAGTAACCCCTTCTCCTGTATATATTACTAAATTTAAAAAGAGAAACTGTTGTTTTTCTTTTTGGGGGACCCTGCCTCTGTGGGATACGGCTGATTTGTTGAAAAAAAAAAAAAGTTTACTGAGTATACCAGGAAAAGTGTATGATAGGGTTATTATTGAAAGAATTAGAGGCAAGACAGAATGTAGGATTATGGACGAGCAAGGACATTTTAGAGTGGATAGGGGATGTGTAGATCAAGTGTTTACATTGAAGCATGTATGTAAACAGTATTTACATAAATGTAGGGAAGTTTTCATTGCATTTATGGATTTAGAAAAGGCATATGATAGAGTGGATAAGAGAGCAATGTGGCAGATGTTGCAAGTATATGGAATAGGTAGTAAGTTACTAAATGCTGTAAAGAGTTTTTATGAGGATAATGAGGCTCAGGTTAGGGAGTGTAGAAGAGAGGGAGACTGCTTCCCAGTAAAGGTGGGTCTTAGACAAGGATGTGTAATGTCACCATGGTTATTTAATATATTTGTAGATGGGGTTGTAAAAGAAGTGAATGCTAGGGTGTTGGGGAGAGGGGTGGGATTAAATTATGGGGAATCAAATACAAATTGGGAATTGACTGTTACTTTTTGCTGATGATACTGTGCTTATAGGAGATTCTAAAGAAAAGTTGCAAAGGTTAGTGGATGAGTTTGGGAGAGTGTGTAGAGGAAGAAAGTTGAAAGTGAACATAGAAAAGAGTAAGGTGATGAGGGTAACAAATGATTTAGATAAAGAAAAATTGGATATCAAATTTGAGAGGAGGAGTATGAAAGAAGTGAATGTTTTCAGATATTTGGGAGTTGACGTGTCAGCGGATGGATTTATGAAGGATGAGGTTAATCATAGAATTGATGAAAGAAAAAAGGAGTGGTGCATTGAGGTATATGTGGAAACAGAGAACATTATCTATGGAGGCAAAGAAGGGAATGTATGAAAGTACAGTAGGGCCCCGTTTTATGGCGTTTAGCCTTACGGTGTTCCGCTAATACGGCGACTTCAAATTATGACCAAAATTTGCTATACGGCAAGCAGTCTTTCAAATGCAGCGCACCCCACCCGATTTGTTTACATTCTCCATGAGCACACCTATTATGTCTGGAAACTTTCCATAATTTCAAGTGTTTAAAAGTTATTGCGTGTTTTATATGTACTCTGATAATTATGCTTATGTGTACCTGTATCTAAATATACTTACACATTGTGCTGAAGTGAAGGTACACATAAAATCACTAAGAGTCTCTCTACTCATGATGCCATAGTAATTTTTTTTTTTTTTTTTTCAACAAGTCGGCCGTCTCCCACCGAGGCAGGGTGACCCAAAAAACAGAAAGAAAATCCCCAAAAAGAAAATACTTTCATCATCATTCAACACTTTCACCACACTCGCACATTATCACTGTTTTTGCAGAGGTGCTCAGAATACAACAGTCTAGAAGCATACACATATAAAGATACACAACATATCCCTCCAAACTGCCAATATCCCAAACCCCTCCTTTAAAGTGCAGGCATTGTACTTCCCATTTCCAGGACTCAAGTCCGACTATATGAAAATATACTAGGTAATAATAATCTCTCTTGGGCACATTAAATGTCTTACTTTACGTTAATATAAACATTTTCATTAATCCATCTATGATGTTTTCTTCAAAATTATATAAGAAACACATTACATAGCATATAAACATTATAGATACACTCACAGAATAAAAATTGAGATAAATATAAGATTTGTTTACAAAGCGGCTTTGTAGGAGTGTCGGAAGAATTACGTTTTCTCTAGTCAAACACTGGGGGATAACTGTAGATAAATAATCCTTTAGTATGCCTTCACTCTATGTATAGTAATTCACGATCCTTGTGGGTTTAGTGTTTCTTTTTTATGATTATAATAATAATTTGTAATATTAACTTGTAATAAAAATAATTTGTAATAATAATGAAAGTATAGTTGTACCAACACTCTTATATGGGTGTGAAGCTTGGGTTGTAAATACTGCAGCGAGGAGACGGTTGGAGGCAGTGGAGATGTCCTGTGTAAGGGCAATGTGTGGTATGAATATTATGCAGAAAATTCGAAGTGTGGAAATTAGAAGGTGTGGATTTAATAAATGTATTAGTCAGAGGGCTGAAGAGGGGTTATTGAGGTGGTTTGGTCATTTAGAGAGAATGGATCAAAGTAGAATGACATGGAGAGCGTATAAATCTGTTGGGGAAGGAAGGCAGCGTAGGGGTTGTCCTCGAAAAGGTTGGAGGGAGGGGGTAAAGGAGGTTTTGTGGGCGAGGGGCTTGGACTTCCAGCAAACATGCATGAGTGTGTTAGATAGGAGTGAATGGAGATGAATGGTATTTGGGACCTGACAAGCTGTTGGAGTGTGAGCAGGGTAATATTTAGTGAAGGGATTCAGGGAAACCGGTTATTTTTATATAGCTGGACTTGAGTCCTGGAAATGGGAAGTACAATGCCTGCACTTTAAAGGAGGGGTTTGGGATATTGGCAGTTTGGAGGGATATGTTGTGTATCTTCATACGTATATACTTCTAAACTGTTGTATTCTGAGCACCTCTGCAAAAACAGTATTATGTATGAGTGAAGTGAAAGTGTTGAGTGATGTTGAAAGTATTTTCTTTTTGGGGATTTTCTTTCTTTTTTGGGTCACCCTGCCTCGGTGAGTTATTATTGAGTATTAAAAAGATGTTTAGCCCTATCTGATGGGAATAATGACATGCACTAGCTACAAATTTTTAATCTGTACAGTATCCAGAATGGAATGAGGCTGGGGGCTGCATTGTGGAAATGGCTGTGTCTACTAATTCTCGTCACATAGCCCTTCTCTCTGACTCTGGCAAATTGTGGATTGGCTCTTCAGATATTCGGATAAAATACTGTGAATATGATGCCAAGAGTCAAGTTAAACCAAAACAGCTAGCGTGGTAAGATGGTTGTGTTCCTTATTGTTGCAGTTTGCCAAGTCTCAGCAACTTTTGGCTGGTTCTTATGTTCTTTTCTCTCCAAATGTAATATAGGGCAACCCCATTAATTCATAACTATGTATCTCTGATTTTGAACCAATCTTTCCACTGGGAAATAATTGAGATTACAGTAAAATACTACCCAATAATTTGGTTCTACCAAATTTAAGATGAAGTTGGAGGTATAAGTTGGGAGGGGAATTGATGTACAGTGGTACCCCAAGTTTCGTACAACTCCCAACTCAAACAATTATGTAAGTGTATTGTTGTAAGTGCTTTTGTAAGTGTATATTGGGGGTCTGAAACAGACTAATCTAATTTGCATTATTCCTTATGGGAACAAATTTGTTCAGTGACTGCACTCGAACAGCCTTCTGGAACAAATTATGGCCAAAACTTGGGGTACCACTGTATATTGTTCTACTTTTTCTTCAGCTCAAAAGACATTCCTGTTAACTATGTGATAACTTTTGCTGGTGACCCAGTAACATTGTCACATTACTTACGAACTGCTATCTTCATCAATTTTTAGCAGTTCGGCTTCTGTTCTTGATGAGATTGAAATTAATTTTGTTAAAAATTTTGGTAAACAAAAACATTTATTTTTCCCTACTAAAGATGCTGCCTGTGTTGTATATGAATTGTTTTGAAAGTATCATAGTATACAGAAAGTATCATTATAGACAGAATTTTATAGATAAGGCCAACAGATATTTCCACAGAAAACTGAAGATTGAAAAGACTGCAAACATTCCCATGTTTGAATGGAGAAGTTTAAGCTCCTTAAACATTGCTGAATACATGACATTAAAAGAAAAGGAACTAAATGTGAATGTTAATGTATTAAATTTAATCCTTCTTTGGTGAGTAAGGACATGGATATACAGTACATTATGCTCTATTGTTTTCTGGTTAGTTTTAAACAAATGCTGTTTTTTTTTTTTTAACATTCTAGCTGTCTCCTACCGAGGCAGGGTAGGAGACAGCCTACATAATCACTGCTAAATATCTTTCCATATTAGTACAGTACATGTGTCATTGGACATTCCAGGCCCAGTCCAATCTGGCAAGTGGGAGGGGAAAACATGGGTAATGTTTAGTTAAACTCTTTCAGAAGCATGGGGCTGTCTCCTACTTATCCCTGGAGGATATAATACAGCAGAATAGATGAACAAGAAGATGAGGACAGTAATTTTAAATACATTAATTTCCTGTGAAGTTACGAAACTTCTTAGCATGCTAGAAAGCTTTATACAGGTACAGTACTGATTTTCCAGCACCCATGGTTCCTAGCCTTGCCAGTACGTTGATTATACTGGACCAACAGAGGTCACGTAATAAAAATTCAATAAAACACCTCTGGCCCACCACGGTCTTTTGGAAACTTAATTAAACTTTAGTATAAATAAAATAGATTTGTTAAAGTACTGTTGCAGTACTACCATTCCTAAAGTGATAACTTAGAATTTTACTGAAATTATAATGCTCCTCGTAACCACAAAGGGCTGGAAGTTGAAGATTGTCAGGATTACTGTCTGTTTCATAATTGGCTGTTTCATAATGGATCTGTGATGTTACAGGGATGATGTATGGGATACTTTGAAGTTGAATCCACAGGATTTTCACATGAAGTCGTACTATAACTTGCTCTTTTTGGCTGTCTTTTTAATTAGTATTTCATCCAAGTGAAGTTGTTTCATGTTCTCTGATCTTTCTCTGTGTAATATTTCATGCATCAAATAAACATTCATTAGCTCTTGTTCTGTCACAAGAGGAACACTGTTCTAGCCCTTTGATTATTTCACCTCACAACTTTATTAACTTGTTACTAGCCCTATCTTTTAACAAGTTACTTGTGTAGCTATGAACCCAAGCTATAGTTAGGTGTAATTATTAGCAGAATACACTAAGAATCACACAAAATCAAGTAATTGCCAATTACTGCAGTGTAAACAATATAAGTAAGCACACACTGCATACAATACCATCTGTGGCTGCTTATTGAACTAGCAATCTTGTAATTTTGTCCGAATTAAAAGAGGTGCCTGTCCATCAGTTGCTGTTCAAACGTTGTTGTACTTGTAGTATTCTGGAAGACTTCTAGCATGCTCAAACTGTGAAAACATGAACAACTCACAAAAAAACACCCTAGGTTTGCTTTATATATGATTGCTAAAATAATTTTTTTTTTTTTTTTTTTTGTAGGTGTGGCACAGGTGCTGTTGTCTTGCTGTGGGATATGACACTTGAGGTAGTAAGTGTAAATGGAGATGCTACAAGTTACTATCTGGATTCTACCTCACATCTTGTGCAGGAAGTAGATGGGGTGCGAGTATTGGGTAGTATTACCCATGACTTGCTACAGAAAGTAAGTTGATACCTTCATTAATATATTCATTTTCTTTCTGAATTGACTTTTCTATTTTTAATAATTCAAAACTGTAGACAGTCATGATTTTCTTTTTGATTCATCACTGCATGTGAGTCATGTTCAGCACAGATGGCATATTATATATGGGTTGAGTCATGTTTCCTGACAAAATTGCAAGAACATTGCTTACTTACAAATTGATCAAGTAAACGTTCTAGAGAAAACGTAAAATACTTTAAAAATGAACAAATGTCTTTTAAGAAAGAAAATAAATTAAGAGAATGTAACATATTTGGAAAAATATTAAATACGAGTAGATATATGCCCTGTTTAAGGGCAATGTGTGGTGTAAATATTATGCAGAAAATTCGGAGTGTGGAAATTAGGAGAAGGTGTGGAGTTAATAAAAGTATTAGTCAGAGGGCAGAAGAGGGGTTGTTGAGGTGGTTTGGTCATTTAGAGAGAATGGATCAAAGTAGAATGACATGGAAAGCATGTAAATCTATAGGGGAAGGAAGGCGGGGTAGGGGTCGTCCTCGAAAGGGTTGGAGAGAGGGGGTAAAGGAGGTTTTGTGGGCAAGGGGCTTGGACTTCCAGCAAGCGTGCGTGAGCGTGTTAGATAGGAGTGAATGGAGACGAATGGTACTTGGGACCTGACGATCTGTTGGAGTGTGAGCAGGGTAATATTTAGTGAAGGGATTCAGGGAAACCGGTTATTTTCATATAGTCGGACTTGAGTCCTGGAAATGGGAAGTACAATGCCTGCACTTTAAAGGAGGGGTTTGGGATATTGGCAGTTTGGAGGGATATGTTGTGTATCTTTATGTGTGTATGCTTCTAGACTGTTGTATTCTGAGCACCTCTGCAAAAACAGTGATAATGTGCGAGTGTGGTGAAAGTGTTGAATGATGATGAAAGTATTTTCTTTTTGGGGATTTTCTTTCTTTTTTGGGTCACCCTGCCTCGGTGGGAGACGGCCGACTTGTTGAAAAAAAAAAAAAAAAAAAAAAATATGCCTTTCTCCATGGGGAAGTGGAACAGAATTCTTTTTCTGTAAGCCATGCGTGTCATAAGGGGCAACTAAAATACTGGGAGCAAGGGGTTAGTAACCCCTTCTCCTGTATATACTACTAAATTTAAAAGGAGAAGCTTTTGTTTTTTCTTTTGGGCCACCATGCCTCAGTGGTATATCTGGAGAAGGTTTTGGGGGTCAGTGCCCCCCACAGCCTGGTCTGAGACCAGGCCTCTTGATGGATCAAGGTCTGATCAACCAGGCTGTTACTGCTGGCCACATGTAAACCGATGTACAAACCACAGCCTGGCTGATCAGGTACTGAGTTTAGGTGCCTGTCCAGCACCTTGTTGAAGACAGCCAGGGGTCTGTTTTGGTAATCCCCCTTCTGTATGCTGGGAGGCAGGTGAACAGTCTTGGGCCCCTGACACTTGTGATGTCTCATCATTTTCATTGTATTAAGTGCTGACAATGTAAGCATAATTCTTCTGTTGAGACATTGCCTTCATTATTCAATGTAGTAGTTGGTACAGAGGTGCAGCATATAAAATGAAGATAAATAAGAAGAGTGTGTCACCAGTGTTGACATTCTCTCAGGTTACAGCCAGATTATTGAAAGAAAGAAGAGATATATTCCTTGCTTTTTGGCGAGTTCACTCGGCATGAGTGCTAATATACAGTGACCATACTTCTGACAGAAATTTCCTGTGTGCATGGAAAATTCAAGCTTACACACTTAGTGCTCACTGTAGGTTGATGCTGTTTTTATTTCCTGGTGGATATCAATTTTTAATCACCTGATATTAATTATAAGTCTGAGTATTGTTTAACCCCTTGTCTGTCACAACCCCAAATCCTGAGGTGTCTCCTGGTGTCACAAAATTTCCAAAAAAAAAAAAAAATTATTTTTTCTTGTGAAATGATAGAGAATCTTTTCCTGATTGTAATGACACCAAAAGAATGAAATTTGATGGAAAACTGACAGAATTACGCTCTCACGAAGTTAGCGACCTTGGCGATATTTACAAATTGGCGATTTCGCCCACTTTGAGCCCTATTTTTGGCTAATTCCATTGTTCCAGTCGACCAAACTCATAGCTATTTCTTTAGAACTCCATTTTTTCTATCAATTGAGTACAAGAAACTGCCCATTTACCAATTTCAACTACCTAATAACGTGGTCAGAAATTGGCAATTTGACCAATTTCACGAAAATTAAAAAATATGACAATTCCAAAATAGGGTCCAGAATGAATAGTGCAGACATTCCTGGCTCTAACATAACATTTTCTTTGTTCATCAGTCACATCTCCAGGCCCCTTGGATATTACTCTTGCTTTCTATTTTGAATTTTTATTCAAACAAAAAATAGATTTACTGTTATGCAGACTACTGTAATATTGTAATAATTGTATTAATAATGTCAACCCATTCATGACTGCATATTAGAATGGCTACTTGGACATTTATTGGAAAATAACATCATTTGTTTACTTTTGAACATCGGCAAAAATCAAACATTTCCTCTCCTATGAGCTCCATTTTGAGGCTCTTTTCATAGTAAAACCAATCAAAATCACCTCTATTTCTATAATATGTTTTCCATTCTATCAAATGAGACCAAGAAAACGAGAATACAATGATAAATACTTATGAAAATAGACCACAAAGTCGGCATTTTAATTAAAAAAAACTGGTCGGAGTTTTTTTTTTCTCCTTATGCACTGCGTGCTGCAGGATTTTTTTTTATATGGTGCACACTGACCACATAGACCCATTCTCTCACATGTGGGCCTACCAGCTTTCTCCAGTTTGATTTGAAGCCGCTAGAATTTATGAGTATACAGTGTACCCCTGCCTTACAATATTAATCCATTCCTAAGAGCTCATCGTAAGCTGAAATTATCGCAAGGCGAATTAATTTTCCCCATAAGAAATAATGGAAATCAAATTAATCCATGCAAGACACCCCAAAGTAGGAAAAATTTTTTTTTACCACATGAAATATTAATTTTAATACACACAAACTAAGGAAGACATGCACAATTACTGCTCTGCTAAGAATAGAATACATGACACTTACCTTATTGAAGATCTGATGATGATTGATGGGATGGGAGGAGGGGAGAGTGTGGAAGTTATTGTTTAGAAGGGGAATCCCCTTCCATTAGGACTTGAGATAGCAAGTCCTTTTCCGGGGTTACTTACCTTCTTCTCTTAATGCCACTAGGACCAGCTTGAGAGTCACTGGACCTCTGTTGCACAACAAATCTGTCCATAGAGCTCTGTACCTCCCGTTCCTTTAAGATTTGCCTAAAATGGGCCACAACATTGTCATTGTAATAGTCACCAGCACGGCTTGCAATAGCTGTGTTAGGGTGCTTTTCATCCATAAAGGTTTGCAGTTCAACCCACTTTGCACACATTTCCTTAATCTTTGAAGTAGGCACAATGGATTCCACAACTGGCATAGGCTTCTCAGGGTTAGCCCCAAACCCTTCAAAATCTTTCTTAATTTCCATACTAATTCTCATCCTTTTTACCACAAGGTTGGCACTAGAAGCTTTCTTGGGGCCCATGGTGACTTATTTTGCAGTTACAGGCACAAAAAACACTGAGATAAGGTGAAATGTACCGAATGTATGTGTGGATGCGACCGCACTGGCTGGCTTGTGAACACTGGCGCTGAGGCCACACATGGGATGCGTCCCGGACGAATCGCGTGAGGCGAGTTTTTTAGCATGAGACGAGGCAAAATTTTTGCGTTCTAATGTATCGTATGGCGGATTTAATGTAATGCGATGCCATCGTAAGGTGGTGGTCCACTGTATATGCATCAAAAACGGTGGCTCGTAAGACGTATATATACGACCAAAACAGTCAAAGGGTTAAATTGAGCCTGAAAAAAAAATTAAAAAGTAGAGAGATGTTCAGTCTACAGTGTTGTGTGAATCAGTGTACTACATTGTATGTTTGGGGTTAAATAATGTTGAGTAGAAATAGGTACAGGAGAGACCACAAGTATACCAAAGAATATTAATTTTAATTTATGTTTCTGTAATATATAAGCATGCGTGAGTGTGTTAGATAGTGAATGGAGACAAATGGTTTTTAGGACTTGACATGCTGTTGGAGTGTGAGTAAGGTAACATTCATGAAGGGATTCAGGGAAACTGGCAGGCCAGACTTGAATTCCTGGAGATAGGAAGGACAATGCTGGCACTCCAAAGGAGGGGGTGATAGTGTTACAGTTTTATGACTGCAGTGTAAGCACGCCTCTGGCAAGACAGTGATGGAGAGAATGATGATGAAAGTTTTTCTTTTTTGGGCCACCCTGCCTTCGTGAGAGACGGCCTGTGCGTTTTTATGAATTTTTATGAGGATAGTGAGGCTCAGGTTAGGGTGTGTAGAAGAGAGGAAGATTACTTCCCAGTAAAAGTAGGTCTTAGACAGGGATATGTAATGTCACCATGGTTGTTTAATATATTTATAGATAGGGTTGTAAAAGAAGTAAATGCTAGGGTGCTCAGGAGAGGGATGGGATTAAATTATGGGGAATCAAATACAAAATGGGAATTGACACAGTTGTTTTTTGCTGATGATACTGTGCTCATGGGAGATTCCAAAGAAAAATTGCAGTGGTTAGTGGATGAGTTTGGGAGTGTATGTTAAGGTAGAAAGTTGAAAGTGAACATAGAAAAGAGTAAGGTGATGAGAGTATCAAATGATTTAGATAAAGAAAAATTGGATATCAAATTGGGGAGGAGGAGTATGGAAGAAGTGAATGTTTTCAGATACTTGGGAGTTGACGTGTCGGCGGATGGATTTATAAAGGATGAGGTTAACCATAGAATTGATGAAGGAAAAAAGGTGAGTGGTGCATTGAGGTATATGTGGAGACAAACAACATTGTCTGTGGAAGCAAAGAAGGAAATGTATGAAAGTATAGTGGTACCAACACTCTTATATGGGTGTGAAGCTTGGGTTGTAAATACTGCAGCAAAGAGATGGTTGGAGGCAGTGGAGATGTCCTGGGTAAGGGCAGTGTGTGGTGTAAATATTATGCAGAAAATTTGGAGTGTGGAAATTAGGAGAAGGTGTGTAGTTAATAAAAGTATTAGTGAGCGGGCTGAAGAAGGATTGTTGAGGTGGTTTGGTCATTTAGAGAGAATGGATCAAATTAGAATGACATGGAGAGCGTATAAATCTGTAGAGAAAGGAAGGCGGGGTAGGGGTCGTCTGTGAAAAAGTTAGAGGGAGGGGGTAAAGGAGGTTTTGTGGGTGAGGGGCTTGGACTTCCAGCAAGCATGCATGAGCATGTTAGATAGAAGTGAGTGGAGACAAATGGTATTTGGGACCTGATGAGCTGTTGGAGTGTGAGCAGAGTAATATTTAGTGAAGGGATTCAGGGAAACTGGTTATTTTATATATCCAGACTTGAGTCCTGGAAATGGGAAGTACAGTGCCTGCACTCTAAAGGAGGGGTTTGGGATATTGGCAGTTTGGAGGGATATGTTGTGTATTTTTATATGTAAATGCTTCTAAACTGTTGTATTCTGGGCACCTCTGCAAAAACAGTGATTATGTGTGAGTGAGGTGAAAGTGTTGAATGATGAAAGTATTTTCTTTTTGGGGATTTTCTTTCTTTTTGGGTCACCCTACCTCGGTGGGAGACGGCCAACTTGTTAAAAAAAAAAAGTTATTTTGCAAAAGCTCAAATGTTTTCACTTCATTTTTCCTTTGCTTTAAATTTCAATTGAAAACTGCATATTTTAACTTTGGTAAGTTGAGCATTATGCCTATACATTGTAAAAGCAATGAATTTTTCTTACTTGTTTGAAGCCATTGATTGCTTAACTATTATTTATGCCACAGGTACCATTAGTTGTGACTGAGACTCTTGGCATTGGCTCTATGGCTCCTGGTGCTCTTCTTCTTGAAGCAGCTAAGGGCTTTCAGGTATGTCTAGTATAATATTAACATGTGCGTAAGTCACAGAAATCTTTGCTGTAGCATTTCCTAGTAGGCCCACCTTTTTGCAGCAAGGGGCACAGAAAGATGGTTTATGAACATACTGTAGGTTACTAGTCTGTAAAGCAAAGTAACATATTCCTGATATAAGTTTATGTATCGAGATAATTTGTTATGAAGTGTTGTATTTTAATATGTTATATTGTACCTTCATCAAAGTATTCATGTGTTTTAATTACTGCATATACAGTGGAACCCCGCTTAATGATCACCTCCCAATGCGACCAATTATGTAAGTGTATTTATGTAAGTGTGTTTGTACGTGTATGTTTGGGGGTCTGAAATAGTCTAATCTACTTCACAATATTCCTTATGGGAGCAAATTCGGTCAGTACTGGCACCTGAACATACTTCTGGAATGAAAAAATATCGTTAACCGGGGGGTCCACTGTACTGATATTAATTTTGTATTCAACCAGCTGTTTAACATGTGCAACAAACCACACCTTCCTAATCAAAACTAGTTACTAAACAGCAAACCTCACCAAGAAATATCCTTAGTAACAACAAAAGTGTATTATCTTCTAATCCCATTAGGAGAGAAGCACCCGAGCCAATGACTGTTTGGGCATGATTAAGGATGCCATGGAGGAAGCAGTTAATCAGTGCCTACAGGCAGCTCAACATGAATATTGTCCACAAGCCCAGAAAATGCTACTCAGGGTGAGATTTTTGTCTTTGGCATTATATTAATTTGTTTAGTTAATTTAAATATACTGTAGTTATATTAAATTCATAATTTAATAATCTAATGTGGTAAACCCTCTATTTAATGGACTAATACGGGATGAGTAAGGGGGCATACTGTATTGCCAGTCGTCCAAAACTTAGAGATTATTAAATTAATTTTTCATGTTCATTTGGTTGTCTTCTAAACAAGCTGAGTTGGTCTACTAGGATTATGGGTATTGTAACCTATAGTACTACAGTACAGTACTGTACTGTATAGAAATATTATAGCAATGTACATAATTTACAGTAATAAATTTGCCTTTTTATGGTAGAGAGATGAAATGTACACTGCCTTGACTGGTAGTGGAGACTCAGAATAACTTTCATTCTGAGTCAGAGGAGCTGTAAATTTCCACTAGTGAAAATAATGTAGATGGCTGAGATGATGTTCCACTGTGGCAGCAGACTCAAACTTCTATATTAGTTCAAGTTTCTGCTTAACATTTGTCCAGTCAAGTTTTTGGTCCAAAAATTCCAAATTAGTTTTACTGTATATTTTTTTTTTCTCTTCTTCTTCTTCTTCTTCCAACAAACCGGCCGTATCCCACAGAGGCAGGGTGGCCCAAAAAGAAAAACGAAAGTTACTGTATATTCATATGAACTAAATAATAACATCAAAAACATATAAGCACTATTGTGCATGTACACATATTTTGAAGGACTGGTTCCTCTGGATATGTGTGTTTAAACTTGTTTGTTCACTTGCTTGCAACATCATAATGGTGCAGGACAGACTTGACATATCATTGCCTCCAAATTATGGGTCATTTGTATTTATAATAGGTGTAAATAATTTTATTGAAACACAGTGCCTTTATAATATACCCTGTCCCCTGATAACCAAACATAACATAACAGTAAGACAAAATAACCCATGGTTCATTAATAGTATATAGCATGTAGATTTTTTTTTTAACATGTCGGCTGTTTCCCACTGAGGCAGGGTAACCCCAAAAAAGAAAGAAAAAAAAATTTCACCATCATTCAGATACGACAGTTTAGATGTCACTCCAAACAGTATTATTATTTTTTCCAGGCAGCACTCTTTGGAAAAAGTTTTATACCTGAGATGAACCCAGAACTCTGCAAAAAGACCATATTTACTCTAAGAGTTCTTAATGCTGTGCGGGATTACAGAGTAGGTGAGTTGTTGTAAATATGTATTACCAGTGTCTTGTAGTATAGAGGAATGAGGCTCTGAAGAACACTAGTAATGATATTTTTTTGCTTTCACTTATGTAGAAGAAAAATGGAAAGGGAGAACTAAATAGTTAGTATTGGAATTTTCAAACTGATCAGGCAATACCATTAAAAAGAATTAATGAAGGTAAGAAGCAGAGGCATGCATATAATTAAATTTATTATGGTATTCTTAAAATAAGAAAGAATTGATTGTGGATGTTATGAATGAACAGAAGCTGGATGTTCTGGCTCTAAGTGAAACAAAGCTGAAGGGGATGGGAGAGTTTCAGTGGGGAGAAATAAATGGAATTAGGTCAGGGGTTTCTAATAGAGATAGAGCTAAGGAAGGAGTAGCAGTAATGTTGAAGGACAAGTTATGACAGGAAAAGAAAGACTGTAAATGTATAAATTCAAGGATTATGTGGAGTAAAATAATGGTTGGATGTGAAAAGTAGGTTATAGCAAGTGTTTATGCACCTGGAGATGAGAGAAATGTTTGGTGAGTGTGTGGGGAATTTTGAACCAAGTGAGAGAGTACATGTGGTTGAGGATCTCAGTGCTAAAGTGGGTAAAAATGTTGTAGAGGGAGTAGTAGGTAAATTTGGGGTGCCAGGGGTGAATGAAAATGGGAGTCTTTAATTGAACTGTGTGTAGAAACAGGTTTGGTAATAAGTAATACATATTTTATGAAAAAGAGGATAAATAAGTATACAAGATGAGATATAGCATGTAATGAAAGTAGTTTGTTACATTATGTATTGGTGGATAAAAGGTTGATGGGTAGGCTTCAGGATGTAGATGTTTATAGAAGGGAAATGGATATATTTGATCTTTATCTAGTTGTAGCTACAGGTAGATGGGACATAAGGAATATGGCAACAGTAAGAAGGGAGGAGGAAGTTAGGGTGAGATATACTAAGCAACTTTTGTTAGAAAGGTGGGCTAGTGCAAGTATGGGTAGTAAGGGGGGTTCAAGAGGGATGGGATAGTTTTAAAAATGCAGTATTAGAATGTGGGGGCAGAAGTTTGTGGCTATAGGAGGGTAGGTGCAGGAGGAAAGAGGAGCGATTAGTGGAATGGTGAGGTAAAAGGTGCAATAAAAGAGAAAAAAGTAGCTTATGAGAGGTTTTTACAAAGCAGAAGTGATATTAGAAGGGCAGAGTATATGGAGAGTAAAAGAAAGGTGAAGAGAGTGGTGAGAGAGTACAAAAGGAGAGCAAATGATAAGAGTGGGAGAAGCACTGTCAAGAAATTTTGCTCAGAATAAGAAAGAATTTTGGAGTGAGATAAACAAGTTGAGAAAGTCTAGGGAACGAATGGATTTGTCAGTTAAACCTTTGAGGGTTTCGGCCATACTAGTACGGCTTACGACCCAAGGTTTTTGATGTACTAGTATGTACGCCTAAATTCTAGCGCCCTCAAATCTAGTGGGAGAAAGCTGGTAGGCCTACATATGAAAGAATGGGTCTATGTGATCAGTGTACACAGTATAAAAAAAATCCTGCAGCACACAGTGCATAATGAGAAAAAAAAACTTTGACCATTTTTTTGGAATAAAACAGCGACTTTGCACTGTATTTTCGTATGGTATTTATTGTTGTATTCTAGTTTTCTTGGTCTCATTTTATAAAATGGAAGACATATTACAGAAATTGAGATGATTTTGACTGGTTTTACAATGAAAAGTACCTTGAAATAGAGCTCAAAGTAGCAGAAATGTTCGATTTTTACCAAAGTTCAAAAGTAAACAAATCATGCCAAGCATCCAATACACGTCAACTGGTGAGTTTAATATTCTTTCACAAGTGCGCCAGTATTATTTATACCATTTTTTACACTAATGCGGTAGTCTGCATAACAGTAAATCTTCTGTTTTTTTGTGAGAATAAAAATTCAAAGTGGAAAGCAAAAGAATGTAAGAGGGGCCTTGAGACGTGACTAATGAACAGAGGAAATGTCATTTTAGTGCCAGGAATGTCTTTCTTGTTTATTCTGGACCCTATTTGGAAATTGGCATCGTTTGAAAATTGCGTGAAATTGGCAAAATTGCTAAATTCTGACCACTGTACTGGATAGTTGAAATTGGTAAATGGGTGGTTTCTTGCACTCATTTGATAGAAAAAATGGAGTTCTAGCGAAATATTCATGTTTTTTGTCGATTAGTACAGTGGAATTGGCCGAAAATGGGGCTCAAAGTGCGCAAAATCGCCGATGCGTAAACATCGCCAAGACCGCTAACTTCGCGAGAGCATAATTCCGTAAGTTTTCCATCAAATTTCATACTTTTGGTCTCATTATGATTGGGAAAAGATTCTCTATCTTTTCATAAGTTTTTTTTTTTTTTTTTTTTTAATTTGGCCAACCCTGAGAACGAGTCTCAGAGAGGGCCT
The DNA here is from genome assembly GCF_038502225.1 of Cherax quadricarinatus. Taxonomy (NCBI): domain Eukaryota; kingdom Metazoa; phylum Arthropoda; class Malacostraca; order Decapoda; family Parastacidae; genus Cherax; species Cherax quadricarinatus. Next base: position 19,712,800 of record NC_091348.1, read on the forward strand.
GTCGACCCTCAAAGGGTTGAAAACAGAGTAGGGGAGTTAGTAGATGGGGAGCTGGAGGTATTGGGTAGATGGTGGGAATAGTTTGAGGAACTTTTAAATGTCAATGAAGAAAGGGAGGCAGTAATTTCATGCACTGGTCAGGGAGGTATAACATCTTTTGGGAGTGAAGAAGAGCAAGATGTGAGTGTGGGGGAGGTTCATGAGGCATTACGTAGAATGAAAGGGGGTAAAGCAGCTGGAGATGATGGGATCATGACAGAAATGTTAAAGCAGGGAGGGAGATATAGTGGTTGATATTTTTGTTTAATAAATGTGTGAAAGAGAGGAAGGTACCTAGAGATTGGCAGTGTGTGTATAAGTCCTTTATATAAAGGGAAGAGAGACAAAAGAGATTGTAAAAAATATAGAGGATTAAGTTTACTGAGTATACCAGGTAAAATATATGGTAGTGTTGTTATTGAAAGAATTAGAGGTAAGACATAGAGCAGGATTGCAGATGAGCAAGGAGGCTTTAGAATCGGTAGGGAATGTGTAGATCAGGTGTTTACGTTGAAACATATATGTGAACAGTATTTAGATAAAGGTAGGGAAGTTTTCATTGCATGTATGGATTTAGAAAAAAGCATAGAGTGGATAGGGGAGCAATGTGGCAGATGTTGCAGGTGTATGGAACAAGTAGTAAGTTACTAAATGCTGTAAAGAGTTTTTATGAGGATAGTGAGGCTCAGGTTAGGGTGTGTAGGAGAGAGAGATATTACTTCCCAGTAAAAGTAGGGCTTAGACAGGGATGTGTAATGTCACCATGGTTATTTAACATATTTATAGATGGGGTTGTAAAAGAAGTAAATGCTAGGGTGTGGGGGAGAGGGATGGGATTAAATTATGGGGACTCAAATGCAAAATGGGAGTTGACACAGTTACTTTTTGCTGATGATACTGTGCTTTTGGGGGGGGACTGAAGGAAAATTGCGAAGGTTAGTGGATGAGTTTGGGAGGGTGTGTTAAGGTAGAAAGTTGAAAATGAATATTGATAAGAGTAAAGTGATGAGGGTATCAAACGATTTAGATAAAGAAAAGTTGGATATCACATTGGAGAGAGGGAGTATGGAAGAAGTAAATGTTTTCAGATATTTGGGAGTTGACTTGTCAGTGGATGGGTTTATGAAGGATGAGGTTAACCATAGAATTGATGAATGAAAAAAGGTGAATGGTGCGTTGAGGTATCCGTGGAGACAAAGAATGTTATCCATGGAGACAAAGAAGAGAATGTATGAGAGTATAGTGGTACCAACACTCTTAACCCCTTCAGGGTCCAAGGCCAAAATCTGAAGTGGTGCTCCAGTGTCCAAGAAATTTTGAAAAAAAAAAAATTATTTTTTTCTTACAGAATTAAGGAGCATATTTTTGTGAAGGTAATAAGACAAAAAAAAAAATTCTGATCAGTACTTACCGAGATACAGTGCCAAGAAGTTTGTCGAAAATGATGTGGTGGCGGCAACATCGACGAATTCCACATACGCGCATTACATTATTTTGCTGTTTTTGTTGTTTTTTCTTTTCTTTTCCAATTTTTTTCTATTCCTACTAACATTTGGGGCCTGAGAGACCAATACTGTATATAATGTATATATATAAACTCACTGTATTGAACACAATAACCGCACTAAAGTTATTATCATATTATTGTTTACCACTGTTGTTTATTACAATAAACATGCACAAATCTTGTATAATACTAATGTTCTATCATATATTTACATATTTACAATCACTGGACATGGTTTTAGAACTGCTGGAGCTTGTGGAACTCCTTGAAACAAGGCACCATGCACAGAGGCACCTTACATTCCTCACACATAAACCGAGTGTCTTTGCGTCTTTGTTGCCGTCTTTTTGTTTGTGCACAGACGATGCATCTCTTCTGAGCAAATTTCTTCTGAGTTGAAGGAAGTTGTATTATGAAATGATCACCTTCCCTCCTCAAACGCTTGGGTATATCCTGAGGAATTCGAGGACCGTGTTGTATAGCAGGTGTTGTTACCTGGTACTTCATTATGAGTTGTCTGACAACAGACAAACAAAATTCACCATACGGTGGTCTGTTGCCAGTCTTTATTTGGTACATATTATATGCATTGAGCATTGAAATGTCCATGAGATGGAAGAAAAGTTTCATGTACCACTTTTAACTCTTACGAACACAGTCAACAAAACCAATCTGCATGTCACATTTGTCAACCAAGCGCACGTTTTGTGTATAATCAATCACTGTCCCTGGTTTTCGAATACATTCATTAGTCACTCGATCAACTTTGCCACTGTCTTGCATTTCATTACGGTGAATGGTTGTCAACAATGTGACATCTCGTTTGTCATGCCACCGTAATGCCATGATGTCATTGGCAGTAAACACCTGCACGTCATCACCACGAGCACCTGCGTTGAGCCTGGGCATATGTTTACAATTAGAACGCACTGTGCCACACACATCTGTCTTGTTCACTCGCATGAAATCACTGAGTAATGGGCTTGTGTACCAGTTATCAGTATATAATGTATGCCCCTTACCAAGATAAGGTGCCATCATGTTTCTCACTACGTCACCTGAGATACCCAATAACATCTTGATATCTTTCAATGTTTTACTACCCGTGTACACAACAATATCCAACACCAGGCCACTGTCACAATCACAGAGTACAAACAGTTTTATACCAAAGCGTTTCCTCTTGCTCGGTATATACTGCTTGAATGACAGTCTACCTTTGAACAAAATCAAAGACTCGTCAATTACAAGATTCTTGAATGGATAAAAGTATATGCTGAACTTTTGTTTGAGATACATGAAAACATTTCTAATCTTGTATAACCTGTCACTTCTGTCATGCCTGGTTTTGTCAGAGAAGTGCAACATACGTAAGAGTAAGATAAACCTGTTCACTGGTATGATTTCACTGAAGACCGGGGTAGAAATTAGCCGATCTGTGGACCAGTATGCTTTTATATTATGCTTATAGACGTGAGGCATAAGCATTATTGTTGCAAAAAGCAAATACATTTCTGCAACAGTCGTCTCTTTCCACCTGTGTAGTCTTGACTGTGGTGATAAGATCGTATTTGCCATGGTGTACTCAAAATACTTATTACTTTCCCTGACAATAATTTCCATCAATGGCTGGTCAAAGAATAATTCAAAGAATTCCAGTTCATTGGCCGTGGTTCCAAGGGGACAAGTAGGTAGAATTCCACTTTGAGAGTCATCAAAGTGGTGAGGCTTGGGAACAAAATTGGGATTTTGCTGCCAATCCCACATACGGTTTGCTGGTGGATACTGGACATCATAGGCTGGTTGTGCGGGTGGTTGTGGTTATGGTGGGCTGGTGGCTGGCGCTCCTCTTTGTCCTTGAACTGACGAGTCAGCAGCGTGGGTCCCAGCGTGGCCTGGTGAGTCACGCATGGCGGTGCCACTACCATCACCACTAACACAATCCACTGATGCCTGTGGTCTATCCATGCCAAGTGTAGCCACATCATCCTCACTATCACTACCTAAAACTGGTGTTGGGCCACGGGATGTACTCCGTCCCCTGGGCACAGCATAGGGTACTCTACCCGAGCGCATGCGGCGGCGAACATACCGACGCTTCACTGGTGAATATGATTCCTCACTATCACTACTCGAATGATCGTCGAGCGCAATAAAATCACAGTCCACGTCACTATCATCATCATTACTGAAGTCAGAGGCCTGGCCACGCGAAAATATTAGTTTTCTCTTGCGATGAGGAACAACCGACAGTGAGTCACGAGTGCCCACACCAGAGGTAGAAGGTTGAGGATCGTCAGGGTTTTCTGCACTATTATCGATATCCTGGTCATTCTTTTCGGTCACTAACTGATCAAAGCTGTAGAATTCGTCTTCATTTCCACTTCCATCAGTGTCAGAACTATCAGATAGGAAGAGGAGAGTCCCAATTTTCCGGGGAGTGAGAGCTGACTTGCGACGAGGCATGGTGAACAAGGGTAACTGAGCCGGCGTTCCCACAATGCTATGCGGGCGCCTAGATTTTTTGTTTATGGCGCACACCCACCACGCAGACCCGTTCTCTCACATGTAGGCCTATGAGTGTTTTCGTGTTAAATTTGACGGCGCTAGAATTTTGGCGTAGATCTACGGTTTGGACACTCAACGTAAAGCCGTTGATCTACGGGACGGACCCTGAAAGGGTTAATGGGTGTGAAGCATGGGTTGTAAATGCTGCAACAAGGAGGCAGCTGGAAGTAGTGGAGATGCCGTGTCTAAGGGCAGTGTGTGGTGTCAGTATTATGCAGAGAATTCGTAGTGTGGAAATTAGGAGGTGGTGTGGAGTTACTAAAAGTATTAGTCAGAGGGCTGAAGAGGGGCTGTTGAGGTGGTTTGGTCACTAAGAGAGAATGGAACAAAGTAGAATGACTTGGAGAATATATAAATCTGTAGGTGAAGGAAGGCAGGGTAGGGGTCATCCCTGGAAAGGTTGGAGGGAGAGGGATAAATGAGGTTTCGTGGGTGAGGGGCTTGGACTTCTAGCAAATGTGCATGAGTGTGTTAGATAGCAGTGAATGGAGACAAATGGTTTTTGGGACCTGACAAGCTGTTGGAGTGTGAGCAGGGTAATATTTTGTGAAGGGATTCAGGGAAACCAGTTATTGGACTTGAGTCCTGGAAATGGGAACTACATTGCCTGCACTTGAAAGGAGGGGTTGGGGATATTGACAGTTTGGAGGGACATCTAAGCTGTTGTGTCTGAGTGCCTCTGCAAAGACAGTGATTATGTGTGAGTGATGGTGAAAGTGTTTAATGATGATGAAAGTTTTTTCTTTTTTGGGTGGGGTTTTCTTTCTTTTTGGGTCACCCTGTGTCGGTGGGAAATGGCCAATGTGTTAAAAAAATTCTTAAAATTAAGAGACATGAAGAATAAGGCTAATATCAAATATAAAAAATGTTGTTGACTGTTTAAAGAATATTATGCCTTCTGTTTCCCACCATGGCAGAACGTGCTTTAATGCACAATTGAGCCCAGCAATTTGCAAGAGTTAGGTTCCATGTCAGAGTCATTTCAATTTTTTTTTAGGAATAGCTCATTAAATATTGCTTTAAACTGATTAATATTATATAAGAAGAATGAGCCATGTTTTGAAAGAAATTTTATGGATATTTTTTTTTATCTAGGGGATGTCATTAAACAAAAAGACAATGGGCACCAAGAAAAATGGATCAGTGAAGCTATCTACAGAAGTGCTCTTAACAAAAAACATTGCATAATCAAGTTGTGTGGATTAAGACACATATAAATTCCATGATTTGACAGTGTAGATGAAGTAACATTTCGGAAATAGAAATGTATCTTTTTCCTAGCAACCCATGAAATCTTTGTGGCTTTTGCACATTCATGAAGATGATAAATATATTTTGACTAGTGTCAAAAGTTGTAAATTGAGAATTTCTGCTGTTATGACATCTGTTATAACAGCTAAAAAATTTTTGCTGATATACTGAGCTTCACATGTTTTGCAGTACAATACCAATGAATATTAGTGATGGAGAGTATTTTATGAAACATTTATGTCTTTTAAATATTATCCTTATATGCTATATCATTTTTTTTCCTCGGTCTCTATATAAAGATCCCAGGGTTGATATAAAGATGAGTATTGCCATTTTTTATTCAAAATTAAAAATCAGAATTATGTTACTAAATCTTGCTCCATCAGTATGGAATATTATCCTTTCATTTGAAGTGCTGAGTTTACTACCTTGATCAAATTTTCTCCTGTTGTGTAAAGAAAACTCATTCTCTGTTGCTAAGATATAAATTTATTCAAACTGCACATTTCCCTGTCATGTTTAGGAATATTTGTAAAGGCTTTTAAATTTTACTGTTATGTTTAGTTCTATATTGATTTCATTTACTGACTCTAATATGTTTATGGCTATACTCTATTTTGCCAAGCAATTAATCCCTTGATTTGGTTATTTAACCCCTTCAGGGTCCAAGGCCCAAATCTGAAGTGGTGCCCCAGTGTCCAAGAATTTAAAAAAAAAAAATTGTTATTTTTTCTTATGAAATGGTAGAGAATCTTTTTGTGAAGGTAATAAAACAAAAAGTACGAAATTTGATGGAAAATTGACGAAATTATGCTCTCGCGAATTTTGATGTGTCAGCGATATTTACGAATCGGCGATTTTGCCGACTTTGACTCCCATTTTAGGCCAATTACATTATTCCAGTCAACCAAATTCTTAGCTATTTCACTAGTATTACTTCTATTCTATCGACTGAGCACAAGAAATCGCCAAGTCAACTGTTTCAACTACAAATTAAAGTGATCGGAAATTGTTAATTTGGCCAATTTAACACAAAGTTCAAAATATTCCAGTTTCAAAATAGGGTCCAGAATAAACAATGTAGGTATTCCTGGAACTAAACTAACATTTCCTCTGTTCGTTAGTTATGTTTTGAGGCTTTACAAATAAATTCCATTTTTATTTTTTATTCACATAATGAATTTTTATTCACACCAAAAAATAGAAGATTTACTGTTATGCAATACTGTAATAATTGTATAAATATCATCACCATATTTGTGAATGCATATTAGACCCGCCATCTGGCGTGTATTAGACGTGTGAGGTCGTTTGTTTACTCTTGAATATCGGCAAAAATTTAACATTTCTGCTACTTTGAGCTCAGTTTCAAGCCATTTCCAGTGCTAAAACCAATCAAAATCATCTCTATTTCTGTAATATGTCTTCCATTCTATCAAATGAGACCAAGAAATCGCAAATAGAACTATAAAAAACATACGAAAAAACACTGCAAAGTCGCTGTTTTAATCGAAAAATCATGATTTCAGTTTTTTTTCTCTCATTATACACAGCGTGCTGCAGGATCTGTTTTATGTGGTGCACACATACCACATAGATGTATTCTCTCATATCTAGGCCCAAATGTACCAGTCACAGTTTATCAGAGTGAGCTGAGCTCATGATGTAGATCTACGGTTTGGACCCTGAACGTAAAGCCGTAGATCTACGGGACGGACCCTCAAAGGGTTAATATTTGTGAGAGTAAGGTTTGTACGAAAGTGTGTTTCCTGTTGCACTTACTATACACTTTTAAAAAGATTCGTTTTTTTTTTTTCTGTAGGATTGCCATTGACTTGGAATCAGCTTGAGCACCTCACTCTCCCAGTGCTTCTGGATAGATTGGTGTTTCGTCGCTTTTTTCCATTGGCACTACAGATTGCTAGCTTTCTAAAGCTACCCGAGTCCGATGGAACTTCACGTATATTGGCACATTGGGCTTGCTATAAGGTTAGAACAAAAGGCTTTTCTTTAGGTGAAGCTATGTCCATGTTTTCTTTTACCATTTTGGAATTCAGTGACAAGGAAACAATTTTACAACAAGAAAACAAATATGTACAAGTAATTCATTAATTTTTAGAACATGGTGAATGCTACATCTTGTGGTGACTAATGTATCATTGTTATATGAATGCAGTTCATGAGCATTTACAAAACATTAAGATTTTTCTACAAAACACTAAAGTTATAGTGACAGAATTCTAACATTTTAAAGGAAGCTTGGAATGTTATCCATTTGTTCTCCAACTTATTTTCTTTAAGCTATTCCTCATACTGCTTTTCTCCTTGTTCTTGTCTAATATATATAATTACCTTTTTGAGTTTGTGGGTGAAATATGACACACACATTTTCTACATCCTGACAACGAATTTTTTTTTTTTAAACACACCTGCTGTATCTCACCAAGGCAAGGTGACATAGAAAGAAAAAAGTTAAAAATTTTATGATTACTAAATTACTAAAGACATGTGTAGCTCTGAACACAAGTTATGCCAAGGGGAGAATGGGGAGCTGAAGCACCCAAAACTCTCTTAGCCTCAAATAGAAATAATAATGGCACTTCAAAACAAGTCCCCTGGCCTCATTTTCCAACTGGATTGCCACAAATAAGCACCTCCCACGTAAAATCTGGAGCTGGTTCTGCATCTGTAGTTACAAATCAATAATTGAACTCCATGTCTTAATAACCATGTGTTATTTTGACTTAGAATCCTAGATCCAAGCTTAGAGATAAGAAGTTATTGTTATAATCACCTTTTTATCCATGACCATCATTATAGGAAGTGCTTTATCAAGTAAGTGAAGCTAGCCAATGTCATCCCAATTTGTTAGGTAAAGGACACAAATGCAGCTAATGTGACATTTTATGGAGGTAACATTTCACTCTCCTGGAGCTTGGCAAAGCTTTACAAAGCTCCTGGAGAGCAAAACATTGCCTCAATAAAGTGTCACACGAATTGAATCTTGTGTCTTTTTTACCTAACATTTTGTCGGTTATTCTACCATTATTACTAGACATTACAATGTGCTGCTTGCATCAAATGCTGCACCACCTATATTTACTTGCATTATATTCACTTCAGTGGCTACTCTGAAAGATAAAATGATAAAGTTCATTTCTTTTAATTTCCAGTGGTAGCACTTGCTATTTCTTCTTGTAACCCAATCTATTATTCTAAAAACATATTTAAATAAAAAAATAGTGTTCTATCACCATGTATTGTGCTGATTTTTCTGGTGTCATTTGGATGGGGTAAATGAAGCTTTTTTTTTTTATATTGGTACTAAGGTCAATGGTTCATTTGTAATTTTAATTTTAAATTGTGTCAGGCATGGTCATTTTCTTTATGCAGACGTAATTTACAGCACTTGTCTCATCAGATCAGCTTAAGATAATCTAACTTTTGAATTGGCTGGCAATGGAAATGAAAATGTAAATGTTTGTTTGCAGGTTTTGCAGCCTTCACAGAAGAGTGATGAGCAGATAGCCAAAGAGATCAATAGTAAATTAGGCTACACACCAGGCATATCTTATACTGATATTGCCAACCGGGCTGACCAAGCTGGCAGGAAGCAACTAGCTATTAAAGTAAGAAGTTCATTTGAAATCATCCCAAAAGGGAGTTCCTTATATCTTCAGATGTTGTAGTTTCTTTATAAAAGTATTATTTTGTTTGCCTTTCTTTTTCTGTTTGTCTATGCTATTGAATTAGATTTTTACATTTCACTGTTTATACATAACTTTAGCAGTACATATATTTCCTTCTATATTTCAAGTATTATGAAAATTGCCTAATTACTACAGTAACCTGTGTGTTCAATTTTCAATAGAAAATTGAATAAATGAATAAATGACTTTTAATTAAATTTGTAATGTAAAATGTATCAGGAATGCTAACGTCTTCTGATTTTCAGTTAATTGAGTATGAATGTCGAGCAAAGGAAAGGGCAGGTATTGGTGTTGATCGACTAGGGGAAGATCAGACAGCACTTGAAGAGAGCAGAGTGGAGACACTGATCTCATTTACACAGTCTTACATCATTTACGGCAGAAACTTTCTTCAGGGGACTTCCTGGTATGGTGTACCAATTTTTTCCTGAAACCTAATTTTCTATACTGGCTTTGTAGTGCATTGATAGACAGCAGCCATCCAGGGTAAGTACGTACTACGGTCTTTTCAAATGAGTGTGAAATAGAAACCTGTTGAATTTTTTTTGGACTGGCATGATTACTTATCTTTGTCTCATAAATGTATAACATCAAAGGTACAAGTACCATCCGACTCACGACCAAGCTTAGTTCCGACCAACTGGTCATAAGTCAAAATGGACGTAAGTCGAACCTTTGAAAATTGCCGACAAACTGGGTAGGGCATAATGTCAAACCTTTGCTATGTAAACTACCTACATAGTACTGTAATGTAATGTACAATCATTATTTCATTCTTTTTACCATAATTTACTTCTATTGATATATTTTAATCATTTATGTACTGTATATTATGTATACATGGTAGTGAACTGTATTGTAAATTTTACATCTCATACAGTATTGAATGTTACTGTTATCTTTAAGTATTATCGAAACACAGTAGAGAATGGGAGAATACCACTGGTAGTGTCATCCTGCCAGAATGTCCTATAACCTATGCCCTAAGTAAAGAAACAAATCTGGAACATGTATATCGTATTCGCTGGCTGGCTGGCTGGCTGGCTGGCTGGCTGGCTGGCTGTCTGGCTGTTCGTTACGTTAAGTTCGTTCGTTAGCGTTAGCGTTACGTTACGTTCGTTACGTTCGTTACCGTTCGTTGATTCGTTCGTTAGATTCATTTCGATCGCTTCATTCGCTCGCTGCTTCTTTCGCTCGCTACAGCTCGCTTGCTTTCGTTAGTTCGTTCGAATTCGTTAGATTCGTTACGTTAGATTCGATTAGTTAGATTCGATTCGTTCGTTCTTTCTTTCTTTCTTTCTTTCTTTCTTTCTTTCTTTCTTTCTTTCTTTCTTTCTTTCTTTCTTTCTTTCTTTCTTTCTTTCTTTCTTTCTTTCTTTCTTTCTTCAAGTTTCTCCTTTGTATGGACTGATGAAGCCACTGTGTGGCGAAACATTTCCTCAATAAAGATACCCAAGAGTTGCACATGTGTCTAATTCAACAACATGTGGTTCTCTGAACCATTCATCTACAATCCTGTCAGACACTGCAACCTTCTTGGGATCTTAATGCTTAGGAATTCTTCACTTGCCTAACCCATAGGGCACGACCCACTTCCACATTGGACAAATGTGACACCACCTCGACTGCTGCCCCTCACCTGTCTACGGTTTATAAGCTGCTTCTCCGCTCATATGCGTATTCTATTCAAGATTGATGGACTGGCCACATCGACTCAAGGCTGAGGACTGATTACCTCATTCTCCTCCTGTTCTTCAAGTTTCTCCTTTGTATGGACTGATGAAGCCACTGTGTGGCAAAACGTTTCCTCAGTAAAGATACCCAAGAGTTGCACATGTGTCTAATTCAACAACATGTCGGTTCTCTGAACCATTCATCTACAATGAGACATACAAGTAGGGAACAGGATGAAATTGGAGCCATCTGTGGGCCACCATTTTCATTTGATCAACTGACTTTATCTCGTTGACATCATTATGCTGTCCGAATGTCTGCATATGCATGTGATTCTGGGATGAGATGAAGAAGGTCGTTGAAGTAGACATTCCATAACAATGGTCCCAGCTCTCTCTCTCTCTCTCTCTCTCCCTCTCTCTCTCTCCCTCTCTCTCTCTCCCTCTCTCTCTCTCTCTCTCTCTCTCTCCCTCTCTCTCTCTCCCTCTCTCTCTCTCTCTCTCCCTCTCTCTCTCTCTCTCCTCTCTATCTCTCTCTCTCCCTCTCTCTCTCTCTCTCTCTCTCTCTCTCTGTCTCTCTGTCTTCCTCTTTCTCTCTCTCTCTCTCACTCTCCCTCTCTCTCTCTCTCTCTCTCTCTCTCTCTCTCTCTCTCTCTCTCTCTCTCTCTCTCTCTCTCTCTCTCTCTCTCTCTCTCCCTCTCTCTCTCTCCCTCTCTCTCTCCTCTCTCTCTCCTCTCTCTCTCTCTCTCTCTCTCCCTCCTCTCTCTCTCTCTCTCTCTCTCTCTCTCTCTCCCTCTCCCTCTCTCTCTCCTCTCCTCTCTCCTCCCTCCTCCCTCTCCCCTCTCTCTCTCTCTCTCTCTCTCTCTCTCTCTCTCTCTCTCTCTCTCTCTCTCTCTCTCTCTCTCTCTCTCCTCTCTCTCTCTCTCCCTCCTCCTCTCTCTCTCTCCCTCCTCTCTCTCTCTCTCTCTCTCTCCCTCCTCCTCTCTCTCTCTCCCTCCTCCTCTCTCTCTCCCTCCTCCTCTCTCTCTCTCTCTCTCTCTCTCTCTCTCTCTCTCTCTCTCTCTCTCTCTCCCCTCTCTCTCTCCCTCTCTCTCTCTCCCCTCTCTCCCCTCTCTCTCTCTCTCTCTCCTCTCTCTCTCTCTCTCTCTCTCTCTCTCTCTCCCCCTCCTCTCTCTCTCCTCTCTCTCTCTCCTCTCTCCCTCTCTCTACACAGGGTTTGACAAGGTTAAAGGATCCTAAGCTTTATTGACAGCTATTTACAGGTTAAGGATTCCCTAACTTTGTTGGCAAGCTAAGAGCTATTACCTACATCAGCTCATTTGAAAGCATTTTATTGTTATGAGACATACAAGTAGGGAACAGGATGAAGTTGGAGCCATCTGTGGGCCCAGCATTTTCATTTGATCAGCTACGTTATCTCGTTGACATCATTATGCTGTACGAATGTGTTCCATACTCGAGTCATCCTGGGTATGTATGATCTCAGATGGAGTGATGTTCTGGAGAAGGAGTACAGCCAGAGTGAAGTTGCTGCTTTCTGCCGTTTTGTGGCATAAAAGCTTCTTTCACGCTGTCCTCGAAGTGGATCCAAGTGTGATATTTTGACAATATTGGCCTTGTATGCAAACAGTAAGGCCACCCACATCCCTCCTATGTTGAAGGCTCTGCTGAAATGACAGATCTATCCAGGATGGGTCCAGGCGAGAGATGAGACATCTTGCTCTGTTCTCTACTCTGTCAAGCGATCTGCAGATGAGAGGGGGAGGGACAGGCAAACCAAGAAAGTGGAGCATACTCCAAGGTGTGAGGTGTACTTGTGCCTCAGCGTACAGGATCTTGCAGCCCTACTGTCAAGCAGATGCGAGATCGGCGAAGTGCTGTAAGCTTCCTGGCTGCCTTGTTTGCAAGATTTACAACATGGTTCTTCATGGTTAGTTTGGAGTCAAATTTCACCCCAGGATATCAACTTCTTCTCCAGGATGCCAACATGCGTCCCATTCATCCTTACTACTGCACCAGCATTACCATCATGGTGCCTGGGAGGGCGATCATCATTTGCGTTTTCTCAGGTGCAAATGTTACTTGCCATCTATTTCCCCAAGCTGATATGGCTCTCAGCTGGTGATTGATGCTTAACCGAGCAGCTGGCATTTCTTCTCTTGGATAAGTGAATGTCAGTGTACAGTCGTCTGCATATGCATGTGATTCTGGGATGAGATGAAGAAGGTCGTTGAAGTAGACATTCCATAACAGTGGACCCAGCACACTTCCTTGTGGGCGAGCTTGCCCCAATAGGATGCCTTGCTGATTCCGTTCCATTGAGGACTACCTTAGAGATCTACCATGAAGGTAATCACTGAGAGACATAGCGTAGAGCCTGCAATTCCCAGTGCTTGAAGTTTTGCTAAGAGGCCCTCGTGCCGCACCCACGATCGGCGCCAGCAATGTCCAGTGCTACCACACAGCTGACTTTGGATTCATCCAGTGACTGGTGCCACTTGGTGGAGGAGGTTTAACAACAGATCAGCAGCAGAGTAACCTTTCCTGAAGCCATATTGACTGATCACAAAGTAGTGAGTGGTAGTCAAAAAAATCTGTCATTTGTCTTGAGATTATTGTCTCAAGGATCTTACCAGTGATTGACAGGGAGGGTGACACTGGTCTGTAGTTGCTGATTTCTGCTCTGCTCTTCTTTTTGTGAACAGGGACTACATTTGCCTCTTTCCACCATGGAAGGGCCATTTGCACTGTACTAGGCAGTGCTGAAGATCTGAGTTAGAGGTGCTGCTAGCTTCGTCTGCACATCTTCTCAACAATCTTGGGCTCCAGCTTGTCTGGGCCCACAGCCTTTTCTTGGTCAAGTGATTTAAGAAGGAAATGCACCTCCTCCTGCCTTATTGTCACCACTGACAGTTTTGACACAGTTCTTGCAGCTAGCCAAGGAGGGTCCCTTGCTGGATCAGGAACTTGCGTTTTGGTAGCAAAGCGTTCAGCAAAGAGTCCGCCTTCTCTTGACTACTAGTAGAGGTGGTCCCATCCTGTCGATTTAGAGGTGGAATAAGTTCATCAGGCAGATATGCCTTGTCTGTCCTTGACCAGGGACCACCAGGTTTGGAGCCTACCCTACCTGATGCTAACTTTCTTTTAGTAGTCCACCTCCCATTTAGTAATGGCCCCTTTTGAACATCACCCATATGCCTACAGGCTTGCATGTGCAAGTTCCTGTTATAGGTAGGTGTAGGATGTCTCTTATACCTTCGCCATGCTTTGTATTAGCAGTAGCAGCCTCTCTACACGAAAGCCAAACCAAGGCTGATCTGTAGGCTTTGTCACATATTGCGGTGAGGAATGTGTTCTTGTTGCAGATTAAGGATGTGTCCAGTGAAGGCTTTCACTTGGTTGTCAACATCCCCCTGGAGAAGAGCATTCCAGTCGGTGGTGCGAGCTCAGAGCAAAGGGCTGGCCAATTACCTCTTTCCCATAGCCAGGTTGTGCGTGTGGACTCCTCACCTCGTTCTGTTGGGATCTTAAGTGTGGTAAAAACAGCCTTGTGGTCAGGCGACCCAGCGTAGCCGAGGGTTGACAAGTGACTATGCCTTCTGCCAGATCACTCACTACTGGGTCAGGAGGCCAGAGATATGAGTGGAAATCAACAAAGTTTCTCATAACCAAACAAACTGCAGAAGAGGTCATCA
>NC_091348.1:19732242-19839314 GCF_038502225.1 Cherax quadricarinatus
TTTACACTACAGTTTTTAAACTGCAACATTAACACCCCTCCTTCAGAGTGCAGGCACTGTACTTCCCATCTCCAGGACTCAAGTCCGGCCTGCCGGTTTCCCTGAATCCCTTCATAAATGTTACTTTGCTCACACTCCAACAGCACGTCAAGTATTAAAAACCATTTGTCTCCATTCACTCCTATCAAACACGCTCAAGCATGCCTGCTGGAAGTCCAAGCCCCTCGCACACAAAACCTCCTTTACCCCCTCCCTCCAACCCTTCCTAGGCCGACCCCTACCCCGCCTTCCTTCCACTACAGACTGATACACTCTTGAAGTCATTCTGTTTCGCTCCATTCTCTCTATATGTCCGAACCACCTCAACAACCTTCCTCAGCCCTCTGGACAACAGTTTTGGTAATCCCGCACCTCCTCCTAACTTCCAAACTACGAATTCTCTGCATTATATCACACCACACATTGCCCTCAGACATGACATCTCCACTGCCTCCAGCCTTCTCCTCGCTGCAACATTCATCACCCACGCTTCACACCCATATAAGAGCGTTGGTAAAACTATACTCTCATACATTCCCCTCTTTGCCTCCAAGGACAAAGTTCTTTGTCTCCACAGACTCCTAAGTGCACCACTCACTCTTTTTCCCTCATCAATTCTATGATTCACCTCATCTTTCATAGACCCATCCGCTGACACGTCCACTCCCAAATATCTGAATACGTTCACCTCCTCCATACTCTCTCCCTCCAATCTGATATTCAATCTTTCATCACCTAATCTTTTTGTTATCCTCATAACCTTACTCTTTCCTGTATTCACCTTTAATTTTCTTCTTTTGCACACCCTACCAAATTCATCCACCAATCTCTGCAACTTCTCTTCAGAATCTCCCAAGAGCACAGTGTCATCGGCAAAGAGCAGCTGTGACAACTCCACTTTGTGTGTGATTCTTTATCTTTTACTCCACGCCTCTTGCCAAGACCCTCGCATTTACTTCTCTTACAACCCCATCTATAAATATATTAAACAACCACGGTGACATCACACATCCTTGTCTAAGGCCTACTTTTACTGGGAAAAAATTTCCCTCTTTCCTACATACTCTAACTTGAGCCTCACTATCCTCGTAAAAACTCTTCACTGCTTTCAGTAACCTACCTCCTACACCATACACTTGCAACATCTGCCACATTGCCCCCCCCTATCCACCCTGTCATACGCCTTTTCCAAATCCATAAATGCCACAAAGACCTCTTTAGCCTTATCTAAATACTGTTCACTTATATGTTTCACTGTAAACACCTGGTCCACACACCCCCTACCTTTCCTAAAGCCTCCTTGTTCATCTGCTATCCTATTCTCCGTCTTACTCTTAATTCTTTCAATTATAACTCTACCATACACTTTACCAGGTACACTCAACAGACTTATCCCCCTATAATTTTTGCACTCTCTTTTATCCCCTTTGCCTTTATACAAAGGAACTATGCATGCTCTCTGCCAATCCCTAGGTACCTTACCCTCTTCCATACATTTATTAAACAATTGCACCAACCACTCCAAAACTATATCCCCACCTGCTTTTAACATTTCTATCTTTATCCCATCAATCCCGGCTGCCTTACCCCCTTTCATTTTACCTACTGCCTCACGAACTTCCCCCACACTCACAACTGGCTCTTCCTCACTCCTACAAGATGTTATTCCTCCTTGCCCTATACACGAAATCACAGCTTCCCTATCTTCATCAACATTTAACAATTCCTCAAAATATTCCTTCCATCTTCCCAATACCTCTAACTCTCCATTTAATAACTCTCCTCTCCTATTTTAACTGACAAATCCATTTGTTCTCTAGGCTTTCTTAACTAGTTAATCTCACTCCAAAACTTTTCTTATTTTTCAACAAAATTTGTTGATAACATCTCACCCACTCTCTCATTTGCTCTCTTTTTACATTGCTTCACCACTCTCTTAACCTCTCTCTTTTTCTCCATATACTCTTCCCTCCTTGCATCACTTCTACTTTGTAAAAACTTCTCATATGCTTAACTTTTTCTCCTTACTACTCTCTTTACATCATCATTCCACCAATCGCTCCTCTTCCCTCCTGCACCCACTTTCCTAATAACCACAAACTTCTGCTGAACACTCTAACACTACATTTTTAAACCTACCCCATACCTCTTCGACCCCATTGCCTATGCTCTCATTAGCCCATCTATCCTCCAATAGCTGTTTATATCTTACCCTAACTGCCTCCTCTTTTAGTTTATAAACCTTCACCTCTCTCTTCCCTGATGCTTCTATTCTCCTTGTATCCCATCTACCTTTTACTCTCATATATGAAGATATATAACATATCCCTCCAAACTGCCAATATCCCAAACCCCTCCTTTAAAGTGTAGGCATTGTATGTACTTCCCATTTCCAGTACTCAAGTCCAGCTATATAAAAATAACCGGTTTCCCTGAATCCCTTCACTAAATATTACCCTGCTCACACTCCAACATGTCGTCAGGTCCCAAAAACCATTCATCTTCATTCACTCCTATCTAACGTGCTACCTCATGCTTACTGGAAGTCCAAACCCCTCACCCACAAACCTCCTTTACCCCCTCCCCTCAACCTTTTCGAGGATGACCCCTACCCTACCTACCTATCCCCTACACAGATTTATACGCTCTCCATATCATTCTACTTTGATCCATTCTCTCTAAATGACCAAACCACCCTCAACAACCCCTCTTCAGCCCTCTGACTAATACTTTTATTAACTCCACACCTTCCTAATTTCCACACTTCAAATTTTCCACAGAAACTAAAACCGTGTATTCAGATGTTTTCCTAAAACACCTCTATACTATTTGCATCCAGACTTGTGGTAGCGAAATTTTTTTAGATTGCACACCCCTAGATGAAAGAAAACATTTGTACAGTTAATGTGTATGGCTGCTAATAGCATTCCTTTCAATAATAATGAATTCAAAATTAATTATGTATATCTCCCTATGATCCCCAAACTACTCGGAAGGCCTGTATAATATAAATAATAAATCAAATATCCCAGGAAGTACTATCTTCCTGCCAAGTGAGTGTAAAATGGAAGCCTATAGTTGTTTTACATGATGGTAGGATAGCTGGTGTCTTTTTTTTGTCTCATAAGCATGCAAACTTTAAGGTACATCTTGCTACTTCTACTTACACCTTGGTCACACTACATTTTGCATGTACTGTACAAGCATATACACATATGCTTGTACATGCATATATAGTCTGTATGTGTAGTGTGTATGTGTAATGTATTGTGTAATGTGTATGTATATACCCATAGGGGTATATACATACCCCTCTGGGTTTTCTTCTATTTTCTTATTAGTCCTTATTCTTGTTTATTTCCGCTTATCTCTGTGGAGAAGTGGAATAGAATTCTTCCTCCGTAAGTCATGCATGTCGTAAGAGGCGGCTAGAATGCTGGGAGCAAAGGGCTAGTAACCCTTTCTCCTGTATATATTACTAAATTTAATAAGAGAAACTTTTGTTTTTCTTTTTGGGCCACCCTGCCTTTGTGGGATATGACCAGTTCATTGAAAGAAATAAGAAATCATATATATCTTTCAAGAAAAGGGGTATGAGAGAGGGGAAGAAATTAGAAAAGAATGCTGCAGAGGCTTAGAAGTTGGAGATGTTGGAGATAGTATGGTCAAAGTTGGGAAGGGAAAGAGAAAAAAAGAGGAGACAGGAAAATGAGGCTAATGACCTATCATGGATATAGACAGGTCTAAATAGAATTGACAGTCAGACAGACAGTCAGAATTCCAAAATCAGTCCCTCATTCATATTTCTGTTTCAGATGCTCATACGAAACTTTCCTATTGCACAGTCACTTACATCCATAGGCTGTCAAGAACAGGACATGGAACAGCTCCGGGACATCCTGGTTCAAGAGGATGATTTTCATGGGCAGGGTCTCCTCAGAATCAAAGAGGCTTACCAGTCATCTGTAAGTGAAGACATTTTACTAGGTTTTATTATCTGATAATTGACCAAAAAGCATTGTAAATTTTATAATTAACTAATTCTTGTTTGTATAAGCAAAAATTATTATAGGAAGTAAATTTTACTAAGTCATATTCAAAAATAAATTGTATAAAGTTTAGTAAACTGCAAAATTATAAGTGATGAACTACAATAGGCAGTTAAGAAAGTTAGTTTTACTCTTTTTTTATATAAATTCTTTACTTTATCCTGATAAGTATATTATTGTGGGTGAGTTTGAGTTCTGGAAGTTGGAAATATAGTGACTGCACTTTGAATGATGGATGGGGATGTTGCAGTTCAGTGTCATTTGAATTGTGATATCCTCACACATCTAGCAAGAAGACTAAATAACAAAAAAAGGCACAATACCGTGACTGGAAGCGATACACAAATCACACATAAAGAGAGAAAGCTTACGCGACGCTTCGTCCGACTTGGTCCAAGTCAGACCGAAACGTCTGTTAATACTTTCTCTTTATAATTATGAGTTATTCATGTAAGAAGACTGTTTGAATGAATGATAGAAAATGTTTCCCTTCAAGCCACTCTACATTAGTGAGAAATGCTCAGTGTGGCAATATAAGAAAAAATGTACCTGAATGCTCTGTCTGGTTTTCAATATGTTAGAAATTTATTATACACAAATAACTCCCACACATGAGAGGAGCTTACGATGACGCTTTGGTCGGACCGAATCATCATCGTCAGCTCCTCTCTTCTATGTGTGGGTTATTTGTATCATTCCAATCCAAGCAGGTATTGCTCTTTTTTTTGTTATTTAGGGAATTTATTGCACTATTTCTATTACTGTAACTCATTTTTTTGTTTTATTTCCTTTTCCTCCTTTCCCACCTTAATAAAGTGGGAATGAACAATAATAAGGATTAATTAGGTAGAGCTGTGGTTGTGGTACAGTCAGTATCATATTAGGATGAAACGAGGTGCCAAATAAACTGCACGAGTTCATTTTTCGGGGAAATAAAAATAATAATGGAATGGAAGGTTCTGTTTTTAATGTTTCATTTGGAATTGTTATCTGGCAGAATTTTAAGATTTTCTTATTGGATAATTTATGCTTGTTGGAGAGGGGGTAAAGGAGGAGGTTTTGTGGGCAAGGGGCTTGGACTTCAGCAAGCGTGCGTGGCGTGTTAGATAGAGTGAATGGAGGAGCTAATGGTACTTGGGACCTGACGATCTGTTGGAGTGTGAGCAGGGTAATATTTAGTGAAGGGATTCAGGGAAACGGTTATTTTCATATAGTCGGACTTGAGTCCTGGAAATGGGAAGTACAATGCCTGCACTTTAAAGGAGGGGTTTGGGATATTGGCAGTTTGGAGGGATATGTTGTGTATCTTTATATGTGTATGCTTCTAGACTGTTGTATTCTGAGCACCTCTGCAAAAACAGTGATAATGTGCGAGTGTGGTGAAAGTGTTGAATGATGATGAAAGTATTTTCTTTTTGGGGATTTTCTTTCTTTTTTGGGTCACCCTCGGTGGGAGACGGCCGACTTGTTGAAAAAAAAAAAAAAGTTATGTTAAACAAATGTTTCAATGCTTCATAACCTTATCTTCATTTCAGCGGGCAGATTCCGTCAAGCATCACTGCTAGGTGCAGTAGAACTCTTTAGAAAGGCCAAGAGTGAATCTGCGAGTCAGATGACAGAGGAACAAATAAAGTTGTTCAAATGGCAGGTAAGTTCATTCTTTTTCAATGGAAATTTTCAGTTTCTGTTATTGTTTTTCATACACATGCGTACACACCTGACGACACTGTAGGACAGGAGGGTTAGGGGAGACATGATAACGACATATAAAATATTGCGAGGAATTGACAAGATGGACAAAGACAGGATGTTCCAGAGATAGGACACAGAAACAAAGGGTCACAATTGGAAGTCAAAGACTCTGATGAGTCAAAGGGATGTTAGGAAGTATTTCTTAAATCATAGAGTTGTCAGGAAATGGAAGAGCCTAGAAAGTGACGTAGTAGAAGAGGACCCATACATAGTTTTAAGATGAGGTTTGATAAAGTTCATGGAGCAGGGAGAGAGAGGACCTAGTAGCAATCAGTGAAGAGGCAGGGCCAGGAGCTATGACTCAACCCTTGCAACCACAAATAGGTGAGCACACACACACATACGTGCATGCACACACGCACACACACATGCACGCAAACACACGCATGCACTCACAAACACACACAAACACACTGACGACACTGGAGGACAGGAGAGATAGGGAGGACGTGATAACGTCATATAAAATACTGAGAGGAATTGACAGGGTGGACAGAGACAGAATGTTCCAGAGATGGGACACAGCAACAAGGGGACACAGCTAGAAATCACAGGGATGTTAGGAAGCATTTCTTCAGTCACAGTAGTCAGGAAGTGGAATAGTTTGGGAAACAATGTAGTGGAGGCAGGATCCATTCATAGCTTTAAGCAGAGGTATGATAAAGCTCATTGTGCAGGGAGAGTGACCCAGTAACGGCCAGTGAAGAGGCAGAGCCAGGAGCTATGACTCGACCCCTTCAACCACAACTAGGTGAGTACACACGCACACATGCACGCTAGAACGAAGGGGTAAGGGAGGTTTTGTGGGCGAGGGGCTTGGACTTCCAGCAGGCGTGCGTGAGCGTGTTCAATAGGAGTGAATGGAGACGACTGGTATTTGGAACCTGACGATCTGTTGGAGTGTGAGCAGGGTAATATTTAGTGAAGGGATTCAGGGAAACCGGTTATTTTTTATATAGCCGGACTTGAGTCCTGGAAATGGGATGTACAATGCCTGCACTCTAAAGGAGGGGTTCGGGATATTGGCAGTTTGGAGGGATATGTTGTGTATCTTTATACGTATATGCTTCTAAGCTGTTGTGTTCTGAGCATCTCTGCAAAAACAGTGATAATGCGTGAGTGAGGTGAAAGAGTTGATTGATGAAAGTATTTTCTTTTTGGGGATTTTCTTTCTTTTTGGGTCACCCTGCCTTGGTGGGAGATGGCCGACTTGTTAAAAAAAAAAAAAAGTCTTTTATGACAGTACCTACAAAATCATCACAGACTGACCTGTAGTGTCAGGGAGAAATTAGTAAGTATACCACTTTCAGAAGCCCATCAATGTTAGTATGTTACTTTGGCTAAAATTGTCAATTGTGTGATTGTGACACTGGAATGTAAATAGGATTGTTTGATTGTCAGATGTACAATTCACTCAGTGGGTCCCCATTTTCTGTCCCTGAATTAAACAGTTCAATTATCTTTATATATTACGTATGTCGTTTAGGGACTTTGTTATAACCAGACCTGCCATATATAGCACTACTGGCATATGATGACTTTGGCTATAAGATGGTGGGGTAGGGTACTTTGGTGGGAGACAGTCGTTGAATTAAAAACAATTATTATAAACAATGAAAGGTTTTAAATGTCCATGTTTAAGTTTTTAATGAGCTTATTTCTATATACAGATGAGGCTTGAGGAGAGCCAACATAAACCATATGCAAATAAGTCCCTTCATGACACTGTTCACCAGCTGTTACTTGATGGACAAATAAAAGAGGCAGAGAAAGTGAGAGCTGAGTTTAAAATTCCTGAAAGAAGGTTAGTTTGCTATGGTGATCACATCTTTGGCTATTAACAATATATTGTTAAGAAAATTGTTATTTTCTCTGCAGGGGTCTATATCAGGGGTGGACAACAATGTTGGCAGGTAGGCCACCTACTGTACAAATACAGTTTTTTCTGTGGAAAGAAGTTTATAAGTTTTTAGTTTGCACTAGCTGTTAACAGAAATTTTACTTTTTATTGTTACAGCAAATTACAATCTCATACATATTCTGTTTTTCTTTATGAAGATATTGGTGGTTGCGAGTTATAGCACATGCTCAAGCAGGCCATTGGGAAGAGCTGGCTAACTTCTCAAAGAATAAAAAAAATCCAATTGGTTTTGAGGTATGTCTGGAACTGGGTATTTTTACATATGTATATAATAATAATAGTAATAATAATAATAACAACTATTCCTAAAATTTACATCATACTGTTCATAATTTTTAACCCTTTCAGGGTCGAGACCCCCGATCCTTAACTCACTCTCAGGGTCGAAAATTTAAAAAAAAAAATTCTTATGAAATGATAGAGAATCTTTTTCTGATCATAATGACACTAAAAGTATGAAATTTGATGGAAAACTTACGGAATTATGCTCTCGTGAAGTTAGTGGTCTTGACGATATTTTCGCATCAGCGATTTCGCCCACTTTTAACCCTATTTTCAGCCAATTCCAGTGTTTCAGTCTACTAAAATCATAGCTATTTCACTAGAATTCCTTTTGTTTTATCAATTGAGTCCAAGAAACTGCCCATGTACTGATTTCAACTATTCAGTTAAGTGGTCAGAAATTGGCAATTTGGCCAATTTCACACAAATTTCAAAATTGGGTCAAGAATAAACAAGACAGATAGACATTCCTGGCACTAAAATAACATTTTATCTGTTCGTTAGTCACATCTCCAGGTCCCTCTTAAATTACTTTTGCTTTCCATTTTGAATTTTTATTCTCACAAAAGAAAATTTACTGTTATGTGTACTACTGCATCATTGTAAAAATGGTGTAAATAATATCAGCACACTCGTGCAAGAATATTAGACTCACTAGTTGACATGTATTGGACACGTGATGTGATTTGTTTACTCTTGAACATCGGCAAGAATCAAACATTTTTGCTACTTTGTGCTCATTTTCAAGGTATTTGTCGTCATGAAACCAAGCAAAATTATCTTTGTTTCTGTAATGTATCTTCCATTCTGTCAAAAGATACCAAGAAAACGAGAATACACTCATAAATACCATACAAAAATAGACTGCAAAATAGCTGTTTTAAACCAAAATCATGGTCAGTTTTTTTCCCTCATTATGCACTGTGTGCTGCAGGATTTTCTTTTATACTGCGCACACTGAACCCGCAGACCCATTCTTTCACATATAGGCCTACCAGCCTTTTCCTGCTTGATTTGACGGCGCTAGAATTTACGCGTACTATTACGTCACCAACACTGGTGCATAAGACGTACTAGTACATCAAAAACCCTGAAAAGGTTAAAAATCTCATACATACAAAGCATTTCCAGTTAATTTAAGAAGAAAAAATAATTGGAGTACATTACAGTGAAGCCTTTTTAATGAATTTTGGCAATTTTGGACAAAAAAATTCCTGAACAAACATTGGAAGTATCAAATGAAATAGACAAAAGTCCATGATTCCAAGTTTTATCCATAGCATTAGTGTCTGGCTGTCTTCAGAAGTGTTGGAACAAGCCCAAAGACTCTGAAGTTTGTCCATTATGGGCCAGAACAGGCACACCCAGGACCTCTCTCTTTTCATTGATCTCTGAGATGTAGGCCACCCACACCAGTTTATTGTTTGTGCTCACTCACATAGCCTCTCGTCATTCTGTCTAATTTTCCCTGGATTTTGAGCATTTTCTGAGACTTATTAGCATAGTAAGTAAAGTGCAATTAACAATGGCTTCTAAAGCAAGTGGCGGTGCCAAAAGGAAATATGTGGTTCTGTGTTAAACAGAAACTTTAATAAAAAACATTGAGTGTGGCATATCAGTGGTATGGCTCTGTGAGGAATATAGTGTTAAGAAACAATGTCTGATATTCACTGAAGCAAGGACATACATACTCTTAGTTTAGTGTAGATGCTAATGGAGCTTTACAGCTCCTGTGACTCAAATGAAAGTTATTCTGCATCACCACTGTCGATAATGGCAGTTTACACTTTATTTCTCCACAATGAAAAGATGAGTAAAATTACTGTAAATTACATACAGTACTATAAAATTACTAAACACTTAAATACTGTACCATAGTACTACAGGTTACAATACCCATACTCTGAGTACCCGAATATTTTCTGTATTAGTGGATCAAATCCGGTAGTTCAGAAGACAAACGGGTGATCGTGAGATATTAATTTCACAATTCAGAAGTTTTGAACTCTTGGGAGTATCGTACACCCACTTTTATTATTCTGTTAATGAGAGGGTTCACTGCGTTTAAATTTATATAAGTTCTGTACATAGTACAGTATGAAAGAGAAACAGTTGTGTTCAGAGATGTATACATTTAAAGCCATATTTACTTGTACTCACCTAATTGTGGTTGCAGGGGCCAAGACTCAGCTCCTGGCCCTGCCTCTTCATTGATCACTACTAGGTCCTCTCTCTCCCTGCTCCATGAGCTTTATCATACCACATCTTAAAGCTCTGTATGGTTCTTGCCTCCACTGCATCACTTGCTAGACTATTCCACTTCCTGACAACTCTGTGACTGACGAAATACTTCCTAACATCCCTTTGACTCATCTGAGTCTTCAACTTCCAATTGTGACCCCTTGTTTCTGTGTCCCCTCTCTGGAACATCCTGTCTCTGTCCACCTTATCTATTCCACACAGTATTTTGTATGTCATTATCATGTCTCCCCAAACCCTCCTGTCCTCCAGTGTCATCAGGCCAATTTCACTTAACCTTTCTTCGTAGGACATATCCCTTAGCTCTGGAACTAACCTTGTTGCAAACCTTTG
Organism: Cherax quadricarinatus; assembly: GCF_038502225.1. Taxonomy (NCBI): domain Eukaryota; kingdom Metazoa; phylum Arthropoda; class Malacostraca; order Decapoda; family Parastacidae; genus Cherax; species Cherax quadricarinatus. The sequence continues at coordinate 19,742,878 of NC_091348.1, forward strand.
CACTTTCTCTAATTTCTTGACGTGCTTGATGAGGTGTGGGTTCCAAACTGGTGATGCATACTCCAGTATGGGCCTGACGTACACGGTGTACAGTGTCTTGAACGAATCCTTACTAAGGTATCAGAATGCTCTTCTCAGGTTTGCCAGGCGCCCATATGCTGGAGCAGTTATCTGGTTGATGTGTGCTTCTGGAGATGTGCTTGGTGTTATACTCACCCCAAGATCTTTCTCCTTGAGTGAGGTTTGCAGTCTTTGGCCACTTAGCCTATACTCTGTCTGCAGTCTTCTTTGCCCTTCCCCAATCTTCATGACTTTGTATTTGGAGGGGTTAATTCAAGAAGCAAGTTGCTGGACCACGTGTCCAGCCTGTCCGGGTCTCTTTGTAGTCCTGCCTGATCCTCATCTGATTTAATTCTCCTTATTAACTTCACATCATCTGCATACAGGGACACTTCTGAGTCTATCCCTTCCATCATGTCATTCACATATACCAAAAATAGCACTGGTCCTAGGACTGACCCCTGTGGGACCCCTCTTGTCACAGGCACCCACTGTGATACCTCATCACATATCATGACTCACTGTTGCCTCTCTGTCAGGTATTCTATGATCCATTGCATTGCCCTTCCTGTTATATGCACCTGATCCTCTAGCTTCTGCACTAATCTCTTGTGAGAAACTGTGTCACAGGCCTTCTTGCAGTCCAAGAAAATGCAATCAACCCACCCCTCTCTCTTGTGTCTTATTTCTGTTACTTTGTCATAAAACTCCAAAAAGTTTGTGACACAGGATTTGCCTTCCATGATCCCATGTTGGTTGCCATTTATAATCTTGTTTCATGTTAGGTGCTCCACCACTCTCCTCCTGATAATCTTCTCCATGACTTCGCATACTATACACATCAGTGACACTGTGCTTTGTTTCTGTCTCCTTTCTTAAAAACTGGGACTACATTTGCCATTTTCCATACTTCAGGTAGTTGCCCAGTTTCAAGGGATGTGTTGATGTATTTCATCCAACACTTGTTGATATAACCTTTGTTGGTGCTCCTCTCTGTTCTGTCTTCCCAGAGCGCCTTCCTGTCTCTACTAAAAATACTTCCTTAAATCTCATGTTGAGCTCCTCACATACCTCTTGATTGTTTCTTGTGAGCTCCCCACCTTCTTTCCTCAGCCTGATTACCTGGTCTTTGACTTTTGTCTTCCTCCTAGTGTGGCTATACAGCAGTTTTGGGTCAGACTTGACTTTCGATGCTATGCTGTTTTCATACTGTCGCTGGGCCTCCCTCCTTATCTGTGTATACTTGTTTCTGACTCTTCGACTAATCTCTCTATTTTCCTGGGTCCTTTGCCTTCTGTACTTTTTCCATTCTCTAGTGCACTTAGTTTTTTGCCTCCCTACACCTATGAGTAAACCAAGGGCTCGTTCTGGTCTTCCCATTATTTCTGTTGCCCTTGGGAACAAGTGAAGCCCACACTGTGCATAGTGTTTTTGGGCAAAGGTTTTTTTTTTTTTTTTTTTTTTAACAAGTCGGCCGTCTCCCACCGAGGCAGGGTGACCCAAAAAAAAGAAAGAAAATCCCCAAAAAGAAAATACTTTCATCATCATTCAACACTTTCACCACACTCGCACATTATCACTGTTTTTGCAGAGGTGCTCAGAATACAACAGTCTAGAAGCATACACATATAAAGATACACAACATATCCCTCCAAACTGCCAATATCCCAAACCCCTCCTTTAAAGTGCAGGCATTGTACTTCCCATTTCCAGGACTCAAGTCCGACTATATGAAAATAACCGGTTTCCCTGAATCCCTTCACTAAATATTACCCTGCTCACACTCCAACAGATCGTCAGGTCCCAAGTACCATTCGTCTCCATTCACTCCTATCTAACACGCTCACGCACGCTTGCTGGAAGTCCAAGCCCCTTGCACACAAAACCTCCTTTACCCCCTCTCTCCAACCCTTTCGAGGACGACCCCTACCCCGCCTTCCTTCCCCTATAGATTTATATGCTTTCCATGTCATTCTACTTTGATCCATTCTCTCTAAATGACCAAAGCACCTCAACAACCCCTCTTCTGCCCTCTGACTAATACTTTTATTAACTCCACACCTTCTCCTAATTTCCACACTCCGAATTTTCTGCATAATATTTACACCACACATTGCCCTTAAACAGGACATCTTCACTGCCTCCAACCGTCTCCTCGCTGCTGCATTTACCACCCAAGCTTCACACCCATATAAGAGTGTTGGTACTACTATACTTTCATACATTCCCTTCTTTGCCTCCATAGATAACGTTTTTTGACTCCACATATACCTCAACGCACCACTCACCTTTTTTCCCTCATCAATTCTATGATTAACCTCATCCTTCATAAATCCATCCGCCGACATGTCAACTCCCAAGTATCTGAAAACATTCACTTCTTCCAAACTCCTCCTCCCCTATTTGATATCCAATTTTTCTTTATCTAAATCATTTGACACCCTCATCACCTTACTCTTTTCTATGTTCGCTTTCAACTTTCTACCTTTACACACATTCCCAAACTCATCCACTAACCTTTGCAATTTTTCTTTAGAATCTCCCATAAGCACAGTATCATCAGCAAAAAGTAACTGTGTCAATTCCCATTTTGAATTTGATTCCCCATAATTTAATCCCACCCCTCTCCCAAACACCCTAGCATTTACTTCCTTTACAACCCCATCTATAAATATATTAAACAACCATGGTGACATTACACATCCCTGTCTAAGACCTACTTTTACCGGGAAGTAGTCTCCCTCTCTTCTACACACCCTAACCTGAGCCTCACTATCCTCATAAAAACTCTTTACAGCATTTAATAACTTACCACCTATTCCATATACTTGCAACATCTGCCACATTGCTCCTCTATCCACTCTATCATATGCCTTTTCTAAATCCATAAATGCAATAAAAACTTCCCTATCTTTATCTAAATACTGTTCACATATATGCTTCAATGTAAACACCTGATCTACACATCCCCTACCCACTCTGAAACCTCCTTGCTCATCCGCAATCCTACATTCTGTCTTAACTCTAATTCTTTCAATTATAACCCTACCGTATACTTTTCCTGGTATACTCAGTAAGCTTATTCCTCTATAATTTTTACAGTCTCTTTTGTCCCCTTTCCCTTTATATAAAGGGACTATACATGCTCTCTGCCAATCCCTAGGTACCTTCCCCTCTTTCATACATTTATTAAACAAAAGTACCAACCACTCCAACACAATATCCCCCCCTGCTTTTAACATTTCTGTCATGATCCCATCAGTTCCAGCTGCTTTACCCCCTTTCATTTTACGTAATGCCTCACGTACCTCCCCCACACTTACATTCTGCTCTTCTTCACTCCTAAAAGATGGTATACCTCCCTGACCAGTGCATGAAATTACTGCCTCTGTTTCTTCCTTAACATTTAAAAATTCCTCAAAATATTCTCGCCATCTACCCAATACCTCCATCTCCCCATCTACTAACTCCCCTACTCTGTTTTTAACTGACAAATCCATATTTTCCCTAGGCTTTCTTAACTTGTTTAACTCACTCCAAAATTTTTTCTTATTTTCATTAAAATTTCTTGACAGTGCCTCTCCCACTCTATCATCTGCTCTCCTTTTGCACTCTCTCACCACTCTCTTTACCTTTCTTTTACTCTCCATGTACTCTGCTCTTCTTATAACACTTCTGCTTTGTAAAAACCTCTCATAAGCTACCTTTTTCTCTTTTATCACACCCTTTACTTCATCATTCCACCAATCACTCCTCTTTCCTCCTGCCCCCACCCTCCTATAACCACAAACTTCTGCCCCACATTCTAATACTGCATTTTTAAAACTATTCCAACCCTCTTCAACCCCCCCACTACTCATCTTTGCACTAGCCCACCTTTCTGCCAATAGTCGCTTATATCTCACCCGAACTTCCTCCTCCCTTAGTTTATACACTTTCACCTCCCTCTTAATAAATATCAAAATAAATAAATATCAAATGAAGCTAATGCAGTTCAGTATCATTAGAACTTGAGTAATGGGGTCTAAGCATCAGTGTTTTTTTTTTTCTTTTTTTTTTTTTTTTGAGAAAGAGAGACTGAAAAAGAGAGAGAAACTGAGAGAGGGAGACACTATTTGTAATTACAGTTCTTGGTATCTATCCCATTTGTTAATATGCAAATTATGAATATTATCTTTTAGAACATTGCCAAAGTTTACTTCTTGTATCAAAGTTTGAAAGCATCCAAGAAAAAAATTGTGTGGCTAGTATACACTGTACACAATATGTTGTCTTGCTTTTTTAAATACTGTAATTGAACAGAGGTAATCTAAATTAATTTTCTTTTTCAGTCTTTTGTTGATGCCTGTTTAAAAAATGGAAACAAAACTGAGGCCCATAAATATGCCCTGAAGGTCAAAGATGAAAACAAAGTCACATATCTTACTAAGTGTGGGTAAGTATTAAAAGGCTTAGAATTTTCTTTGTTATTTCTGGATTAAAATATGGCAGAATAGCTTAGTTATAACTATACGTACTTGTTAACTTTTCCACTCAAGTTATGTGGCAAGGGTAAGAATAGTGGGTTAATATTCTAATATTTACATGCAAAAAATATTGAAATGGTTATTCAAGGTCTAATGTTTTATATATAAACAAGTCTTTCAATGGACAATACCTCCACTATGATATCACCACAACACAAATGCAGGCAGTTTTATATTACTAGAAACCAAAAGTGACCAGTAATGTATATATGGGGCATCTGAAAAAAAAAAAATACAGTATTGCCAATGACAAAATCCAAGTGGAGAGACTGTGAGCACAGCCATGTAACATGTCTCTTATAACTAGGAGGATCAGGCCTTCACTACTTCTTTCTGTGAGCTCGCCTCCTCCCTTCCTTCAGTTGAATTACAGTATTTTCCCTGTATCCACAGGTGATACATTCCAAGGCCTACCCCGGATTCCAAAACCGTGGATATGCAAACCCTATATATACAGTGGACCCCTGGTTAACAATATTTTTTCACTCCAGAAGTATGTTCAGGTGCCAGTACTGACCGAATTTGTTCCCATAAGGAATATTGTGAAGTAGATTAGTCCATTTCAGACCCCCAAACATACACGTACAAACGCACTTACATAAATACACTTACATAATTGGTCGCATTCGGAGGTGATCGTTATGCGGGGGTCCACTGTATATGTCATTTTTTGTTTACAAACATACCTATGATACAGTTTAATTAATAAATTGCACACAGTAAGACATTACCAACATTAAATAATAATAAAATACATAGTACATTATTATACTTCACGAATTTAAGATTCATTCTTAGTAACCTCAGCATACAATTTTTTTTTCTTGTTGTCTTAAGTCGAGAATTATCGTTTTTTAACTGATGGGAAGCACTTCTTGGCTTCTCTTAGGCTTTGAAGAACTGCCACCATAATTACTTTTGTGCTTTGGTGTCATTATTAAGCAAAAGGGTTATTTTTGGGTCATGGTAAAACTTGGATAGCAGATACAGGGGTTCTGCTATACTTGGTCTTTTGCAGTTTTTTCTTTCTGATGTGACTTTGAAGTAGTTTGGGTCCAGACAGTCATTATCAAATTGCCTCTCAGACTTTCTCCTCACATTTGCTTATTTGTTTGGTTAATCTGCTCACTTCTCTGTTCTTATCTGTCCTTTGCTTCTTATAATTTTACCATGCTTTCATGTTATTTTTTTGCCTCTCTGAATCTTTGGTTGAACCTAGGGCTCTCTCTGTCTTTTCTTTTTCCCCATTTTTTGACTAGGTATGAAGTTTTCCTTTGCCTCCTGTCACTTTTGAACTATGTGCCCCATCATCTCATTCACTGACTTTTCTCTCCAGTTCCTTTTTCCACTGCACTACATTCAAGAATTTCCTCATTCTACAGTTTGGCTTCTTGCACCCTCTACCTGCTAATCTTAGATTCCCTCTACATTTAGTTCCAAAAGGTACTCAAAGTTCAGTACTGCATGGTCGCTGGTGCCCAGGCACTGTAGTACTCAATTTCTTCTGTGTCAGACATACTTGTGGTAAACACTAGGTCCAGCCTTGCTGATACAGTTTTACCCTGACCTCTTCCATCACCTTAGCTCTTTTTGTTTCCAGTCCCCTATATGGGTCCCAGTTCTCCCAATCAATTTCTTTGTGGTTGAATTATTATAATCGTGGGGGAGCGCTAAACCCATAGGATTATCAGCGCCTGTGGGAAGGGGTATGGAAGGTATTCAGGATTAATTCAAGGAACTAGAGCACAGATCCAGTTTCCTAGATCAAGAGCTCCTCACCAGCATCAAGGAACCTCCCTTGAGGAGTTTGTGGTTGAAATCACTCATAAGTAACTTTGTCTTGGTCTTGTGTACACTCCTAGCTACTTCAGCTCTATCAACTGTCACTGTTTTTGTCCTTATATTCCTGCCACAGTTTCCTTTTGTTAGATAGCAGGTTGTATATTACTGCAATTACTACTTTGGGTTCCCCAGTATTAACTGTTTATCTCTCTCACCTCTTCAAAACTCCATGGATTTCTTATTAGGAGCACCACTGCTCTGTGTGTCTTTCATCGTCACTTGATGTCCAGCTGGAAAAATGGCAACTGATATATGTCAGTTGGTTTAATATCTGATGGCTACAGTGTCCAGTTACCTCACCTATTTGTTTTGTCACTCTTGTTAGATAACCCATCTGTACTGTATCAAGAGTAAAAATTCCAATTTTTTACTTGCCAGACTCCTGGAAGAAGCAGTAAAAGTGGCTCAGGAACAGCGTAGCTCGACGGGTCTAACAGAAGTGTTAGCAGCCTGTGGACCCCAACACCAAGCACTGCAGTCTCGTATTCAGGCGCTGCTTAGTGATGCATCCCTAAGAAACTAAATTATAACCACAGTATTTATGGACCCAAGTTATACCAAAGGACAACCCCTACTGTTATCTTTGATGTTTTGTTGCTTCTTGAGAATATCTTTTGTTTTGGGTATATTATAATCATAATAGAACTCTTGAGTGGCAGACTTCATCCTCTCAAAAAAACAAAAAAAAACATGCTATTTGCCAAAGAATTTTACATATAGATTTTGCTGTTATTTGCCAGTTGCATTCACTTCAGAAAATTTTATTGCTTCCTATAGGCAACAAAGCATTAAAACTTGAGTTAAAAATTAAGGAGCATATAATACCCATAAACTAAATGTTTTAATGCTCTTATTTATTTCACATTGAGTGGGAGTCAGTTTAAAATCAGTTCGTACACAGTATACTAGGCGTTCCACAGTGGAAAAGAGCACGTGCCAAATTCAGAGAAAAATGCAAGTGTAGGGGGATTATTATTTTTATAATCATAACTAAGCACTAAACCCACAAGGGTCATATAGCTCTGGGGTGTAGGGAAGATCTGAGCTAAGTTACCAGGCATTGTTATGGGGCTCTGAACTTAATTTACAGACACAGAAGACAATACAGTATCTCTACATTCTCAGACGGTACATATAGGAATTGGTTCTTTCCCTAACCCAATTGTATGACCCTAATGGGTTTACTGCATCTTTTTGTATTATAATAATAATTATTTCACTAACCCAGATTTTGGCTGTGGTGGCACTTGATCTATGCTGCTGCACAATGTACTTTATGTACTGTGAAAACTAAGATAATTTGTAAAGAATATCCATTTAGTTGTCATTATCAGTATGTTATGCATTATAAATACATTGTACTGCATTTAAATCTTAATTTAAGGTATAATAGTAATTTTCTTGCATAATTTATATTACTGGGAAAGTAATGAACCCATAGGGTGTTGTACAGCACCTGAGTGATGAGATTATTATACAGTGGTGCCCCGAGTTTCGGCCATAATTCGTTCCAGAAGGCTGTTCGAGTGCCGTTACCAAACAAATTTGTTCCCATGAGGATTAATGTAAATTAGATTAGTCCGTTTCAGACCCCCAAATATACACTTACAATAATACACTTACATAATTGTTCGAGTTAGGAGCTGTATGAAACTCAGGGTACCACTGTATTCCTGAGGGAATGCAATAAATCCATGGCAGTCATATGGGAAATGGGAGGGCAAGACCAATTCCTTAGATTGAGAGCCCCTCATCAGCACCAGTGAACCTCCCTTGGGGGGTAACAGGTTAGTAGTGAAGCCAGTTCTGTGGTCATGGTAAATGTGAACCAAGAGTCTGGGCAGTGAATAAGACATGGAGTAGCACATAACCCACCACTACACTGTGAAGCAGTGATGCATCACCAGCAGACTTGTTTAACCCCTTTACTGTGCTCATATGCAGAAAACAAAATTCCTGTGGCAAGATTTTAAAAAAAAAAATTATAAAATTAAAGGTTTATTTGATTCTTTAAAAATACAGACTACAATGAGTGGAATCTGATCAACACACCATAAAATCTTAAGTTGGCAAAAAACAATCACTCGATGCTGAATTATAATTGTTTTTCAGTTTAAAAATGTTAGCAGTACATTAGGGCCCTACTTATACAGCAGGTTGGGTTCCAGGCTATTGCCGGAAAGCAGAACGACATTTTTTCCACTTATAAATGCATATAAATGCCAGGTAACAAGTTTACACTAACATATATTATGTTAGCAATAAAACTAAGCATTGTGCAAGATAGGTATACAGTACCAACAAGATGAGAGTTAAGACACTTGTGCAACATCTGGTTATCTTTATTGTAGACGTTTTGCCATCCAGTGGCTTTATCAATACAGATTCTTGGACATAATTAGAAAAACAGAAGAACTATATACAAAAGATGAGGTAATCAGTCCCTCAGCCTTGGAGGTGGTGTTTACAGCACTGTGGTTGTAGAGATTCTGAAGCACAGGTGAGGAGACTTGCGCTTATATAGGCATCAGTGAATAAGGACGTGTAGCAGATGAAGGCATAGTCGCTGGTAGGCGGGATTCCCCAGTTGGAAGTAGTATTGATAAAGTTGGAAGTAGTATTGATAAAGCCACTGGATGGTGAAACGTCTACAATAAAGATAACCAGATGTTGCACAAGTGTCTTAACTCTCATCTTGTCGGTATTGTATACTTGTCTTGCACAACTTGTCAGGCACTGCAACATCATGGAATCTTGGTTCAGAGGACATCTACATAACCTTCTTCACGGCTTCTAACACTAACCCATCAATTTGGGTAGGACCTGCTTCCACTGGGGAATCCCGCCTACCAGTGACTATGCCTTCGTCTGCTACACGTCCTTTTTCACTGACGCCTATATAAGTGCCAGTCTCCTTACTTGTGCTTCAGAATCTCTACAACCACTGTGCTGTAAACACCACCTCCAAGGCTGAGGGACTGATTACCTCATCTTTTGTATATAGTTCTTCTGTTTTTCTAATTATGTCCAAGAATCTGTATTGATAAAGCCACTGAATGGCAAAACGTCTACAATAAAGATAACCAGATGTTGCACAAGTGTCTTAACTCTCAAAACTAAGCATTAAAAACAATAAAAAGTAAAATACACACACAGTACACCCATTACTTACCTTAAAATTTTATAGTCTTAATGTAGGGTGAGAGGTGAGTTTAATTTGTAGGAAGTCAGGTTTGGGAGGTATGGTAGCCAGTCAGGTCAGCCCACCCTTCCCACATGTAACATACTACATTTAATTAAAGCTCCCCAGAGTGATAAAATACATGTACAGTACATTCATTAATTACCTTAAAATATTTGTAGTCTTAATGTAGGGTGAGAGGTGAGTTATTTGTAGGAAGTCAGGTTTGGGAAGTATGGTAGCCAGCCAGGGAAGCCCTCCCCACCCCACCCACACGTAATGCAAACAAACCAGGCGAACGCGTCTGATTTTTGTCACTTTACATTGTGTACAAGTTGTCTCCACATTGGTACAGTAGAATAAATAAAGAGAAACACTCCCATTCTCATGTAACACCATTTTTAGAAGAAGTGATGCCCTGAGTGAGGGCATACGAAAGGAATAATTTTCTAGTTACCCCCAGTAAGAATATAGTGTACGAATTGTCTCTGATGTTGGACTACAAGTCGCCTGTTTACCACATCTCATATTTATGTTTTCTATTCTGCTGTGGGGTGTATTTAGATGGATTAAGCAAAATGCCTATATTTACGTTTTATACGATATTTAATGCTCCTCAGAGTGATTATTATTGTGTTATTATTATTATCATTATTAATATGGCAATTTCAAGACTAATAAGATACTCTTAGAGATTTTAATGTGTACCTGCATGCCAGCACAGTGTGTAAGTTTATATAGGTACACATACACGTAAGTATAATTATCAGTTATAATAATAATGGGAAGTACAATGCCTGCACTCTAAAGGAGGGGTTCGGGATATTGGCAGTTTGGAGGGATATGTTGCATCTTTATACGTATATGCCTCTTCAAGGGGGGCTCCTTGGCGTGGTGAAGAGGCTCTTGGTCTGAGGAATTAGCCCTGTCGGTCTTCTTCCTCAGACCGAACCTAATTACCCCCCATTCTCCCCTCCCCTATCCCATCCTCCCCATCCTCCCCTTTTTCCATTCCTCCTCCTCCTCCTCACCCCTCCCTTTTGCCCTTCCTCTTTTTAGCCTTCGTGATTTCTCCCACAGGCGCGCTAGTTCCTAGGTAGGGGAAAGGACACCGGGGTCCATCCCATTCCGTTGAGGTTTCTTGGCGGTGGCGTAGTTTGCCGTGGAATCTGGATTGCCTAGGGATGTCCCGATCCCTCTCCGGTATCCCGGAGTAGCTTTGGGTGTCTTTTGGGCGACGGGTGTATCTCTGGAAGCCACCTTTCGGATTCCGGGGGTGGTGGCTGAAGGAGGTATGCTTTGTGGCGGATATCCGGCCGCCCTCTCTTTTGTCCACCGAGGTAGCTCGGCAGATGTGAGGTTGCTATCCCAGATTGCTGGTTTACTGGCATGAAGGGTAGGGTATGGCACGGGTTCCATGCTGCATCTGCGCTACTAGCGGTGTCGAGTCCTCTTGGGCGCGGAGGGAGATTTCTGGCCCTTTCATTCCTCCTAGGAACTATCCCTCCCCGGTCCCCCCTTTTTTTTTTCTTTTTTTTATTTTTATTTTCTTTTCTTCTTTCTTTTTTTTTCTTAAAAACAAAAAGAAAGAAGTAACCTAACCATGGCAGCCCTAGTCCATGAACCTGGTACCCCCGGGCCCCTTCTTGATACCGCACCCCGTTCAGACCCCGCCTCGTCTTTGGACCACTCTTCAGACATTCCTCATGCCTCTGTACCTATTGCCGGTGCTGTTTCCTCACCCGCTTCAGGTACTGAGGCCTCGACTGACTCCTTCGATTTATCAGACCTTCGCTCTCCTCTGACTATGCTTCCGGCCTCTCCCTCTACGGTGCGGCAATTTTCAAATCGCCGACCCGTTCCACGTCGGACCAACTCTGGTCCCACGCCTAAACGTCAACGACAATTACCTGCTGATGATACTTCTCCACCTTCACCTTCTCGTTCTTCTCAGAAACGATCGACACGTCCTTCACTACCTTTCCACGCTCAGTTTCAGACTGAACAGTGGACTAAATTCTTCACTTTACGACCAACTTCCTCTACTGCCTATCTTTCTGACCATAGTATTGGCAAGGCACTCCTACGCCATGTTGGTAAAGATATTTCTTTTCATGCTCTTAAGAGCGGTACGCGCATCATTACCATACAGAATGCTACCCAGGCTCGTGAGCTCTCTCGTCTTTCCCATATAGATACTGTTCCTGTCACCCTTGAAAAACATCATTCCCTCAATTCTTGTAGTGGTACCGTTATTCTGCCCCATACCATAGTTCAACAAAATTTCCAGACATGTGGCACCGACATTCTAGAACAGCTGGAACTCCAAGATCTCCCAATCCTCAAGGTAGACACTTACGTTCTTCCTGCCCGTGGGCGGAGACGATACCCTAGCAATGTGGCTCGTTTAACTTTTGACAGCCGAGAACTCCCATCCTCCGTTTATATAGCAGGACATCGGTTACAAGTTCGAAAGGTGATCCCTACACCACAACAGTGTAGAAATTGCTGGCGATTTGGCCATCCAGCGAAATATTGCAGATCTATCGCCGAATGCCCAGTCTGTGGTGCCGATGACCATTCTAATACGTCTTGCAATCGATCTCCCTCTTGCCTTAACTGTCATGAGGCTCACCCTTCGTACTCTCGCCGTTGTCAGGTCTATTTAAACGAGCGGGAAATCCGTTACCTCAAAGAGACAGAAGGTCTCCCTTATGCCATGGCAGTTTCTCATCTCCGCCTCCAAGGGAGACTCCCACGTGTTTCTTATTCCCGTGTTTCAAAACGTCCCCCCACTTCTGGTATCCCATCTTCTACACCCACCTCTGTGGTTACCTCTCCCATAATCACTCCTGTATCTAATCCTTTTGCTGTCCTCGGCTCAGACGTCCCTACTTCAACGCCTCAGTCTAATCTCGCTTCTTCGAGTTCTCTCTTACAAGCCTCAGTATCGACGAGACCTCGTACGACACCTCTTCCCAATCGTCCCTCTACTTCTCAAAAGTCAAAAAAAGGTCCGGTAACACCTCCTACCCATCTTCCACCTCCTCATTTTACCCTCCCTGTCTCTGTCCCTAGTTCTTCCCCTCTCACTGGCTCAGTTACAAGTGCAGAGGTTCACCCTCCTCCTCGTAATGTACCTTCCTCCCCTGTTCCCTCCCAAGTTTCTTCCTCTTCTGCCACCTCCCAGGTTCCTGTCTCTTCTGTCCCCTGCCACGCTTCTCCAGTTCCCTCCACCCTTTCGCCCCCCCCTACCTTGGTACAGTCCAATACAGTTCCAATCTTTACTCATCCTCCCCCTACCATTCCCAATATTGTCTCCCATACGACATCTTTGAATTCCGAAACACTTGAAGCAATCTCTGAATATATTGCAGAGACCAAACCATCAATGGACACTGATCCACCTTCCGCTCTTTCTCTCTCCTCTGCTCCATCTGCGCAACTCCTTTCTTCACAGCGCACCGTTCCTTCGCTGCTTGAACATTTTCCACTGCCTCCGCATGTGGACTTTTCTAACCCTTCTAGTCCGTAGGAACCCTTACCTGCGGATTTCAAGTATCTTTATCATTGCCAATCATGGCCTTTTTACAGTGGAATATACGCGGCCTCAGGGGTAATCGGGGTGAGCTTCAGATGTTACTCTCCCAGTTTGCCCCTGTTGGTGTTTGCTTACAGGAACCAAAATTACACTCTGCTGTTATTTCTCACATCTCAGGCTATAATTTATTGTATTCTTCAGATCCTTTTCCTGATGGGACCTTTAATGAAAGTGCCCTTCTTCTCCGCACTGATATTCCGTACCATCAGCTATTTATTCATACTTCGCTGCATTACACAGCAGCCCGTATCCACTTACATAGGTGGTATACGCTCTGTTCTTTATATCTCTCTCCTTCTCGGGCATTATCTATTCCGGATTTTGCCTTCCTTGTTTCGTCATTACCGCCACCGATTCTGTTACTTGGTGATTTTAATGCCCACCATTTCCTCTGGGGAGGGTCTCACTGTGATTCCCGTGGAATTCAGTTAGAGGCTTTTCTTGCCACCCACCCCCTCCATGTTTTAAATACAGGTACTCACACCCATTTTGATCCTCGGACTCATACTCTCTCTTGCATAGATCTCTCAGTTTGCTCTTCCTCCGCCGCATTAGACTTTACTTGGTCTGTTCTCCCGGACTTACATGACAGTGATCATTTCCCAATCATTCTTACTTCCCCTTCATATTCGCCACCTCTTCGCACCCCACGCTGGCAATTTAATCGGGCAAATTGGAACCTTTACTCACACCTGACTGTTTTTAAAGAGGTTCCTTCTTCATCCTCCATCGATGAGCTTTTACACCTCTTCTCGTCCTCCGTTTTCACCGCAGCTTCTCATTCTATACCCCAAACTTCGGGCAGGCATTCTCAGAAATGCGTGCCTTGGTGGTCTCCTGCTTGTGCTCGTGCAGTACGTTTGAAACGCGCTGCATGGGGCAGGTACCGGTACAATAGAACCACAGAGCGACTCCTTGATTTTAAACAGAAGCGTGCGATCGCTCGCCGTGTCATCCGTGACGCTAAACGCACTTGCTGGCGAGATTATGTCTCCACCATCACCTCTGCTTCCTCTATGAGTGCAGTCTGGAAAAAAGTACGAAAACTGAGTGGTAAATATTCTCCTGACCCGGCTCCTGTTCTGCGGGTTGCCGGTGTTGATATAGCAAACCCACTAGATGTTGCCAATGAAATTGGCAATCATCTGGTCCTTATTTCTCAGGGACTCCATCTATGCCCCTCATTTCTTTCCTCAAAGTCTGCCAGAGAGTTAGCACCTTTGGACTTTTCTTCTCTCAGAGAAGAACAGTATAATGTGCCTTTTACACTTCAAGAACTGGAGGCAACACTCTCAGCTTGTCGATCATCGGCAGCTGGGCCCGACGACATTCATATTCGTATGCTACAACATTTACATCAGTCAGCCCTTGCAGTCCTATTACGCCTTTACAATCTTATTTGGTCACAAGGAGTTCTTCCACAGCTGTGGAAATCCGCCATTGTTCTCCCTTTCCGCAAACCAGGCACTACGGGACATGAAACCTCCCACTATCGTCCCATTGCTCTTACCAGTGCAGTTTGCAAAGTAATGGAACGTCTAGTAAATAGACGTTTAGTGTGGTATTTAGAGACACACAACAGTCTCTCCACTCGTCAATATGGCTTTCGTAAGGGACGTTCTACCATAGACCCCTTACTGCGCTTGGATACGTATGTTCGTAATGCCTTTGCGAATAACCACTCAGTTATTGCCATATTTTTTGACCTTGAGAAGGCATATGACACAACTTGGAGGTATAATATTTTAGCCCAAGCCCACTCCTTAGGCCTTCGAGGCAATCTACCATCCTTCCTTAAGAACTTTTTAACTGACAGGCATTTCCGTGTTCGGGTTAATAATGTGCTCTCCCCGGACTTTGTCCAAGCTGAAGGTGTCCCCCAGGGATGTGTTCTGAGCACAACACTTTTTCTCCTTGCTATTAATGATTTGGCCTCTAGTCTTCCATCAAATATTTGGTCATCACTCTATGTTGATGACTTCGCTATTGCCTGTGCAGGCGCTGACTGTCACCTCCTTACAGTTTCTCTCCAGCATGCAGTCGACCGTGTTTCCAATTGGGCCACCACACATGGGTTTAAATTTTCCAGCACTAAAACCCACCAAATCACTTTCACTAGACGCTCTGTCATCTCTGATCATCCTTTGTACCTCTATGGCTCACGTATCCCTGAACGTGATACAGTCAAGTTTCTGGGCCTCCTCTTTGATCGTAGGTTATCCTGGAAACCTCACATTACCTCTCTGAAGGCAACTTGTCACAGCCGGCTGAACCTTCTTAAAACCCTTGCTCATCTTTCGTGGGGAGCTGATCGTCGAACCCTCCTTCACCTACATTCCACCCTTATTTTATCGAAACTTGATTATGGTGACCAGATCTATTCAGCGGCATCTCCTGCTACTCTCTCTAGCCTTAACCCCATTCATCACCAAGGATTACGTTTATGCCTTGGTGCTTTTCGCTCTTCCCCTGTCGAAAGCCTCTATGCAGAAGCGAACGTTCCATCCTTATCCGATCGCCGTGATGCCCATTGCCTGCGCTACTATGTACGCTCTCATGATCTCCGCAATCCTTCCATTTATAGAATGGTCACTGATATTAGTAGACATTCTTTATTTGTTCGCCGCCCCTGCTTACTCCGTCCCTTCTCTCTTCGCCTTCATTCGCTCTTGTCTTCTCTTCAACTACCACCTTTCTATGTACATGTAGCATCTCACTTTTCCCTACCCCCCTGGGAAGTTCCAGCTGTTCGAGTCTGTTCTTTCTCCCTCCCTTGCTCGAAAGCCCAACTGTCTACGGTCGCTTCCCGCTCTCTTTTTCTTGACCACTTTCACTCTCATTCTCATGCCATTGCTGTGTACACAGATGGCTCTAAGTCTTCTGACGGCGTAGGATTCGCAGCAGTGTTTCCGGACAGCGTCGTACAAGGGCATTTACTATCTTCAGCTAGTATTTTTACTGCTGAATTATATGCCATCCTTACAGCACTTATCCGTATTGCATCTATGCCTGTGTCATCATTTGTGGTTGTCTCAGACTCCCTTAGTGCTTTACAGGCTATACAAAAATTTGATACACCTCACCCCTTAGTCCTCCGTATCCAACTTTGGCTACGCCGCATCTTTACTAAGCATAAAGATATTGTTTTTTGTTGGGTCCCTGGTCATGTTGACGTACAGGGCAATGAACAGGCAGACACTGCTGCGCGGTCAGCAGTACATGACCTACCAGTTTCTTATAGAGGTATTCCATGTACGGACTATTTTGCTGTAATATCTTCCCACCTTCACACCCGTTGGCAACAACGTTGGTCTACTATGCTCGGCAACAAACTTCAGTCTATTAAACCGAGTATAGGTTACTGGCCGTCTTCTTATCACCAGTGTCGAGGTTGGGAGACTACTCTCTCCCGTCTTCGCATTGGCCATACTCGTCTTACTCATGGATATCTCATGGAGAGGCGTCTTGCTCCTCTCTGTGAGAATTGCCAAGCTCCATTATCAGTCAGCCACATTCTGTTGGACTGCCCACTTTATCAACGAGCACGCAGAATTTACCTCTGTCGTCGTCTTCGCCCCGCTGCTCTCTCTTTACCTTCCCTTCTCGCTGATGGACCCACCTTTCATCCGGACTCTCTCATTGACTTTTTGACAACGACTGACTTACTTCACAAATTCTGATACTTTCAGCCCTTTCTACTTGTATCTCTTGCTACCCTCTACCCCCGTACTATCCCCCGCCCCGCTGTTTTCTGTAACCTGCTGATCATCCCCCCTCCCTTCTGCCATCCAATTCCCTTGCTTCCTTCCCTACCCTGCAGCGCTGTATAGCCCTTGTGGCTTAGCGCTTCTTTTTGATTATAATAATAATAATAATAATATACGTATATGGTTCTAAACTGTTGTGTTCTGAGCACCTCTGCAAAAACAGCGATTGTGTGAGTGAGGTGAAAGTGTTGAATGATGATGAAAGTATTTTCTTTTTGGGGATTTTCTTTCTTTTTGGGTCACCCTGCCTCGGTGGGAGACAGCCGACTTCTTAAAAAAAAAAAAATAATGTAGGTATGTAGTCCACCTGGGCTACATACCTACACCTACCTACATAGCTACACATTATTTAATGTGGCCCAGAGCCATATTATTACCATCGACATACCATGTTCACTGAGTTTAATCATTTCTAACAACTATCTTTAGATGCCATCATAAACAAAGGGAGAAGTAATGAATAATTCATGCCGAGAATTGTAAACAAAAGCGTTACATATTAAGGGGTAACGTAATGTTTTCCCTCCTCCTGGCTACCGCACTTCAATAGTATATAAACATAAAATGTTTATATGCTATGTAACGTGTTTCTTATATAATTTGGAAAAAAATTTCATAGATGGATTAATGAAATGTCTATGTTAACATAAAATAAGACATTTAACCCTTTCAGGGTCCAGAGGCCAAATTTCAAAGTGCGCACCAGGGTCCAAGAATTTTCAAAAAAAAAAATTATTTTTTCTTATGAAATGGTAGAGAATCTTTTTCTGAAGGTAATAAAACAAAAAGTATGAAATTTGATGGAAAATTCACTAAATTATGCTCTCGCGAATTTTGATGTGTCAGCGATATTTACAAATCGGCGATTTTGCCGACTTTGACTCCCAGTTTAGGCCAATTACATTATTCCAGACGACCAAATTCTTAGCTGTTTCACTAGTATTACTTCTATTCTATCGATTGAGCACAAGAAATCGCCAAGTCAATTGTTTCAACTACAAAATTAAGTGATCGGAAATTGGTAAATTGGCCAATTTAACACAAAGTTCAAAATATTCCAATTTCAAAATAGGGTCCAGAATAAACAATGTAGGTATTCCTGGCACTAAACTAACATTTCCTCTGTTCATTAGTTACATTTTGAGGCTTTACAAATGAATTCCATTTTGATTTTTTATTAACATAATGAATTTTTATTCAAACCAAAAAATAGAAGATTTACTGTTATGCAATATTATAATAATTGTATAAATATCATCACCACATTTGTGAATGTATATTAGACCCACCTGCTGACGTGTTCTAGATGTGTGAGGTCGTTTGTTTACTCTTGAACATCAGCAAAAATTTAACATTTCCGCTACTTTGAGCTCAGTTTCAAGCCATTTCCAGTGCTAAAACCAATCAAATTCATCTCTATTTCTGTAATATATCTTCCATTCCATCAAATGAGACCAAGAAATCGCAAATACAACTATAAAAAACATACGAAAAACACTGCAAAGTCGCTGTTTTAATCGAAAATCACGGTCTCAGTTTTTTTCTCTCATTATACACTGTGTGCTGCAGGATTTGTTTTATGTGGTGCACCCATACCACATAGATGTATTCTCTCATATCTAGGCCCAAATTTACCACTCACAGCTTATCAGAGTGAGCTGAGCTCATGGCATAGATCTACGGTTTGGACCCTGAACGTAAAGCCATAGATCTACGGCACAGACCCTGAAAGGGTTAATGTGTACAAGAGTGATTATTATCAGTATTACATAATGTTTTCCCTCTTCCCGGCAACCACACCTCCGTAGCATATAAACAGCATGTTTATATGCTATGTAACGTGTTTCTTATATAATTTTGAAGAAAATACCATAAATGGCTTAATGAAAATGTCTTTACTGACATAAAATTAGACATTTAATATGCCCAAGAGTGATTATTATTACATAATAGAGAGATGTGCTCATGGAGAATGTAAACAAACCGAGTGGCACGTGCCATATTTGAAAGACCTCTTGCCATATAGAAAGTTTTGGTCATAATTTGAGATCGCCGTATTAGCGGACCACCGTAAGGTGAAACGCCAAAAAGCGGGGCCCTGCTGTATGTACATTAGTTTATATATTTTATGTGATGTTGTGGGGTTCATAGGGGATGTTTGGAATAATGCCAATTATTATAATCAAATAAAGCGCTAAACCAACAAGAGTTATGCAGCGAGAGTAATATAAAACACACGTAAGTTGTCTGGAGGTGTGTATTATAGTGTTGAGAGAGGAGCCCAGGCCACCTGTCTACCGTTCCTATGTCTAGTCGTTGAATGAGAGCAAGGCCTCTGGCCTACAGTTCACGTGGGGAGTCTTGTGATGTCATTGCAGGCAAGAGAGCCTTACTATAATGTGGCTGGAATATCAAAGTGTGCTACATGACCAACACTGTTGACAGTGCTTCAAGATGTCTTAGTGCTTCAAACATGGGTAAATTCTTAGTCTGACATAGTTCTGCTTGGAATATGCAGTATACTATATATTTTTTTTTTTCACTACTTAGCGTTGCTAAGTATTTCTTGTACCCTGGTCTTCTAACAGTTGTTTCAAGGTGTAATACTCCTCAAAACAGGAAATAAGTCACACTGTTTGTATTGGGTTATCCTAGGTTACCTTTCCTAGGCCGACCCCTGCCCCGCCTTCCTTCCACTACAGACTGATACACTCTTGAAGTCATTCTGTTTCGCTCCATTCTCTCTACATGTCCGAACCGCCTCAACAACCCTTCCTCAGCCCTCTGGACAACAGTTTTGGTAATCCCGCACCTCCTCCTAACTTCCAAACTACGAATTCTGCATTATATTCACACCACACATTGCGCTCAGACATGACATCTCCACTGCCTCCAGCCTTCTCCTCGCTACAACATTCATCACCCATGCTTCACACCCATATAAGAGCGTTGGTAAAACTATACTCTCATACATTCCCCTCTTTGCCTCCAAGGACAAAGTTCTTTGTCTCCACAGACTCCTAAGTGCACCACTCACCCTTTTCCCCTCATCAGTTCTATAAGGGGAAAAGGGTGAGTGGTGCACTTAGGAGTCTGTGGAGACAAAGAACTTTGTCCTTGGAGCAAAGAGGGGAATGTATGAGAGTATAGTTTTACCAACGCACTTATATGGGTGTGAAGCATGGGTGATGAATGTTGCAGTGAGGAGAAGGCTGGAGGCAGTGGAGATGTCATGTCTGAGGGCAATGTGTGGTGTGAATATAATGCAGAGAATTCGTAGTTTATATATACATATATATATATATTTTTTTTTGTTTTTTTCAACAAGTCGGCCGTCTCCCTCCAAGGCAGGGTGACCCAAAAAAAAGAAAGAAAATCCCCAAAAAGAAAATACTTTCATCATCATTCAACACTTTCACCACACTCGCACATTATCACTGTTTTTGCAGAGGTGCTCAGAATACAACAGTTTAGAAGCATACACATATAAAGATACACAACATATCCCTCCAAACTGCCAATATCCCAATATATATATATATATATATATATTATATATATATATATATATATATATATATATATATATATATATATATATATATATATATATATAATATACATATATACATACATACATACATACATACATACATACATACATACATACATACATACATACATACATACATGTATGTATGTATGTCGTGCCGAATATGTAAAACTGGTCAATTAGGAAGAACTCATTTAAAATTAAATTCATTCTAAAATTTTCTCTTATACGTTTGAAGATATATTTTTTTTATTAATTTTAATGTAAAAATTTTTAATTTTGCTCCAAAAGAATCTTAGAAAACTTACCTAACCTTATTATAACAAGAACAATTTATTTTACCCTAACCCAACTAAATATATTTTAGATTTGTGTACAGTAATTTAATACTAAACAAACACAGTGAAATATATTTTTTTCATTAGGTTCAGAATGATTTTGGCGAAATTATTGCATACACAAATTTTCGCTTGTCCTATATGGCAAGATGAGAGTTGCTATTTAAGCGAAGATCGCAAGTTCTGCCTATTCGGCACGACATATATATATATATATATATATATATATATATATATATATATATATATATATATATATATATATATAGCTATGTGTAGAAAGAAATTTGGTAATAAATAATACATATTTTATGAAAAAGAGGATAAATAAATATACAATGCATGATGCAGCATGTAATGAAAGTAGTTTGTTAGATTATGTATTGGTGGATAAAAGGTTGATGGGTAGGCTCCAGGATGTACATGTTTATAGAGGGGCAACTGATATATCGGATCATTATTTAGTTGTAGCTACAGTTAGAGTAAGAGGTAGATGGGAAAAGAGGAAGGTGGCAACAACAAGTAAGAGGGAGGTGAAAGTGTATAAACTAAGGGAGGAGGAAGTTCGGGCGAGATATAAGCGACTATTGGCAGAAAGGTGGGCTAGTGCAAAGATGAGTAGTGGGGGGTTGAAGAGGGTTGGAATAGTTTTAAAAATGCAGTATTAGAATGTGGGGCAGAAGTTTGTGGTTATAGGAGGGTGGGGGCAGGAGGAAAGAGGAGTGATTGGTGGAATGATAAAGTAAAGGGTGTGATAAAAGAGAAAAAGGTAGCTTACAAGAGGTTTTCACAAAGCAGAAGTGTTATAAGAAGAGCAGAGTATATGGAGAGTAAAAGAAAGGTGAAGAGAGTGGTGAGAGAGTGCAAAGGGAGAGCAGATGAAAGAGTGGGAGAGGCACTGTCAAGAAATTTTAATGAAAATAAGAAAAAATTTTGGAGTGAGTTAAACAAGTTAAGAAAGCCTAGGGAAAGTATGGATTTGTCAGTTAAAAACAGAGTAGGGGAGTTAGTAGATGGGGAGAGGGAGGTATTAGGTAGATGGCTAGAATATTTTGAGGAACTTTTAAATGTTGAGGAAGAAAGGGAGGCAGTAATTTCATGCACTGGCCAGGGAGGTATACCATCTTTTAGGAGTGAAGAAGAGCAGAATGTAAGTGTGGTGGAGGTACGTGAGGCATTACGTAGAATGAAAGGAGGTAAAGCAGCTGGAACTGATGGGATCATGACAGAAATGTTAAAAGCAGGGGGGGATATAGTGTTGGAGTTTACCTGGAGAGAGTTCCGGGGGTCAACGCCCCCGCGGCCCGGTCTGTGACCAGGTGGTTGGTACTTGTGTTTAATAAATGTATGAAAGAGGGGAAGGTACCTAGGGATTGGCGGAGAGCATGTATAGTCCTTTTATATAAAGGGAAAGGGGACAAAAGAGATTGTAAAAATTATAGAGGAATAAGTTTACTGAGTATACCAGGAAAAGTATACGGTAGAGTTATAATTGAAAGAATTAGAGGTAAGACAGAATGTAGAATTGCGGATGAGCAAGGAGGCTTCAGAGTGGGTAGGGGATGTGTAGATCAAGTGTTTACATTGAAGCATATATGTGAACAGTATTTAGATAAAGGTAGGGAAGTTTTTATTGCATTTATGGATTTAAAAAAGGCATATGATAGAGTGGATAGAGGAGCAATGTGGCAGATGTTGCAAGTATATGGAATAGGTGGTAAGTTACTAAATGCTGTAAAGAGCTTTTATGAGGATAGTGAGGCTCAGGTTAGGGTGTGTAGAAGAGAGGGAGAATACTTCCCGGTAAAAGTAGGTCTTAGCCCAGGGATGTGTAATGTCACCATGGTTGTTTAATATATTTATAGATGGGGTTGTAAAAGAAGTAAATGCTTGGGTGTTCGGGAGAGGGGTGGGATTAAATTATGGGGAATCAAATTCAAAATGGGAATTGACACAGTTACTTTTTGCTGATGATACTGTGCTTATGGGAGATTCTAAAGAAAAATTGCAAAGGTTAGTGGATGAGTTTGAGAATGTGTGTAAAGGTAGAAAGTTGAAAGTGAACATAGAAAAGAGTAAGGTGATGAGGGTATCAAATGATTTAAATAAAGAAAAATTGGATATCAAATTGGGGAGGAGGAGTATGGAAGAAGTGAATGTTTTCAGATACTTGGGAGTTGACGTGTCGGTGGATGGATTTATGAAGGATGAGGTTAATCATAGAATTGATGAGGGAAAAAAGGTGAGTGGTGCGTTGAGGTATATGTGGAGTCAAAAAACGTTATCTATGGAGGCAAAGAAGGGAATGTATGAAAGTATAGTAGTACCAACACTCTTATATGGATGTGAAGCTTGGGTGGTAAATGCAGCAGCGAGGAGACGGTTGGAGGCAGTGGAGATGTCCTGTCTAAGGGCATTGTGTGGTGTAAATATTATGCAGAAAATTCGGAGTGTGGAAATTAGGAGAAGGTGTGGAGTTAATAAAAGCATTAGTCAGAGGGCAGAAGAGGGGTTGTTTGGTCATTTAGAGAGAATGGATCAAAGTAGAATGACAAGGAAAGCATATAAATCTATAGGGGAAGGAAAGAGGGGTAGGGGTCATCCTCGAAAGGGTTGGAAAGACGGGTAAAGGAGGTTTTGTGGGCGAGGGACTTGGACTTCCAGCAAGCGTGCATGAGCGTGTTAGATAGGAGTGAATGGAGACGAATGATACTTGGGACCTGACGATCTGTTGGAGTGTGAGCAGGGTAATATTTAGTGAAGGGATTCAGGGAAACCGGTCATTTTCATATAGTCGGACTTGAGTCCTGGAAATGGGAAGTACAATGCCTGCACTTTAAAGGAGGGGTTTGGGATATTGGCAGTTTGGAGGGATATGTTGTGTATCTTTATACGTATATGCTTCTAAACTGTTGTATTCTGAGCACCTCTGCAAAAGCAGTGATAATGTGAGTGTGGTGAAAGTGTTGAATGATGATGAAAGTATTTTCTTTTTGGGGATTTTCTTTCTTTTTTGGGTCACCCTGCCTCGGTGGGAGACGACCGACTTGTTGAAAAAAACAAAAAAAACAAAAAATATATATATATATATATATATATATATATATATATATATATATGCAAAACAACCACTTTGAAAGAATAGAGAAATTCCAAGCGCGTTCGTGACTACTCATAGTTCCTTGATAATGTGAGTAGTCACGAAAGCGCTTGGAATTTCTCTATTCTTTCAAAGTGGTTGTTTTGCATATTTTGAAATCACCTGTTTACTGTGATCTTATTGCATATATATATATATATATATATATATATATATATATATATATATATATATATATATATATATATATATATATATATATATATATATATATACGTATATATATATATATATATATATGCCTCGGTGGGATATGGCCGGTGTGTTGAAAGAAAGATATATATATATACATGTATATACAGTGGTCCCCCGCTTTTTGTAGTTCCCGGCAATCGTAAAATTCGCCAATCATAGAGGTATTTTCGTATAAACATGGACTCGCTTTTCATAGGTTGACTCGCGAGTCGTAGTTCGTCCCGGACACGTACGCACAACGTGAGCCAGGGCAGCAGCCAGTCTGGCATTGTTTACCAGTGAGCGAAGGTCCCCTCACGTGCTCCAGTGAAATATTTCATAATATTCCATTTATTTTAGTGCTTGCAAGTACTAAATAAGCTACCATGGCTCCAAAGAAAGCTCCTAGTGCCAAGCCTGTGGTAAAGAAGGTGAGAAATACGATTGAATTTAAGAAAACCATCATTGAACAATATGAAAGTGGTACAAGTGTGGCCGATCTGTCCAGGATGTATAAGAAACCCTACACAACCTTATGTTCCATAGTGGCCAAGAAAAATGAAATAAAGGATGCTGTTGTTGCAAAGGGAGTAACTATGCTGACAAAAATGAGATCACCAGTACTGGAAGAGGTTGAGAAGTTATTATTGGTGTGGATAAATGAGAAACAATTAGCTGGAGATACTCTTATGACTTCGTTTATTTGTGAAAAGGCTAGGCAGTTGCATGAAGATTTGGTAAAGAAATTGCCTGCAAATAGTGGTGAAGTGAGTGAATTTAAGGCCAGCAAAGGCTGGTTTGAGAGATTTAAGAACCGTACTGGCATACACAGTGGTAAGGCATGGTGAGGCTGCCAGTTCGGACCACAAGGCGGCTGAAAAATATGTGCATGAATTCCAGGAGTACATAGAGGCTGAAGGACTGAAACCTGAACTAGTGTTCAATTGTGACGAAACAGGCCTCTTTTGGAAGAAAATGCCAAAGAGGACCTTCATTACACAAGAGGAAAAGGCAATGCCAGGACACAAGCCTATGAAAGACAGGCTGATGCTAATGTTCTGTGCTAATGCTAGTGGGGATTTCAAAGTGAAGCCATTACTAGTGTACCATTCTGAAAATCCCAGAGTGTTCAGGAAAAACAATGTTATGAAGAGTAAATTGTGTGTTTTGGAAATCTAATAGTAAGGCATGGGTCACGAGGGAAATTTTCGTCGAGTAGTTCAATGAAGTGTTTGGCCCTAGTGTGAAGGAGTATCTCCTGGAAAAGAAATTGGATCTCAAGTGCCTGCTAGTAATGGACAATGCACCTGCTCATCCTCTAAACTTGGATGACCTAATTTTCGAGGAGTTTGGGTTCATCACAGTAAAGTTCTTGCCCCCGAATACCACTCCTCTCCTCCAACCCATGGACCAGCAGGTTATTGCAAACTTTAAAAAATTCTACACAAAAGCAATGTCTCACAGGTGCTTGACTGTGACCACAGACACTCACTTGACCCTAAGGGAATTTTGGAGAGAACACTTCAGCATCCTCCACTGCATAACCCTTATAGGTATGGCTTGGGAGGGAGTGACTACCAGGACTTTGAACTCTGCCTGGAGAAAATTGTGGCCAGATTGTGTCGACAAGAGGGATTTTGAAGAATTTGGGACTGACCCTAATGAGCCTATGTCTGTTGTAAAATCAATTGTGGCACTGGGGAGTTCCATGGGGTTGGATGTGAGTTTGGAGGATGTGGAAGAATTGGTGGAAGACCACAGTGAAGAGCTCACCACTGAGGAGCTGCAAGAGCTTCAGCAGGAAGAGCAACACATCGCAGCTCAGAATCTTGCTGCAGAGGAGGAGGAAGAGAGATGGAAGAAGGTGCCTTCTTCAGAAATTAAAGAGATTTTTACTATGTGGGGTAAGATGGAAAGCTTTATGGAGAAACATCACCCTAACAAGGTTGTTGCAAGCCAGGTTGGCAACATGTACAGTGACAAAGTCTTGGGCCATTTTAGGGAAGTGTTAAAGAGATGCCAGAAACAGAGCTCTCTCCACAGTTATTTTGTGAGACAGGACTCCAGTGACTCTCAAGGTGGTCCTAGTGGCATTAAGAAACAGAGAAGAGAAGCAACCCCAGAAAAGCAAATGGTACCTGAGGTGTTGATGGAAGGGGATTCCCCTTCCAAACTATAAACAATCCACTCTCTCTCCTCCTCCAGTCTCCCATACACTAAGAAGAATCTCCAATAAAGGTAAGTGTTATGCTGTTAATGTTTTATTCATCATTTCCCATTATATTGTTTATGTACTACATGCATATTTCATGTTAAAAAAATTTTTGTTTTAATACTTCTGGGTGTCAGGAACGGATTAATTGTATTTACATTATTTCTTATGGGGAAAATTGATTCGTAAATCGTAAATTTCGTTTATAGTAACGGCTCCAGGAACGGATTAATTACGAACAACAAGGGACCACTGTGTGTAATATATATATATATATATATATATATATATATATATATATATATATATATATATAATAACACTTCGGTGGTTGCCCATCGAGGCAGGGTGACTCAAAAAGAAAATCCCTAAAAAGAAAACACTTTCACCTCACTCATACATAATCACTGTCTTTGCAGAGGCACTCAGATATGACAGTTCAGAAGTCCCTCCAAACTGCCAATATCCCAAACCCCTCCTTTAAAGTGCAGGCATTGTACTTCCCATTTCCAGGACTCGAGTCCAGCTAACCAGTTTCCCTGAATCCCTTCACAAAATATTACCCTGCTCACGCCCAAACAGCTCGTCAGATCCCAAAAACCATTCGTCTCCATTCACTCCTATCTAACACGCTCACACATGCTTAAAATCCAAGCCTCTTGCCCACAAAACCTCCTCTACCCCGTCCCTCCAACCTTTTAGAGGACGACCCCTACCCCACCTTCCTTCCCCTACAAATTTATACGCTCTCCAAGTCATTCTACTTTGATCCTTTCTCTCTAAATGACCAAACTACCTCAACAACCCTTCTTCAGCCCTCTGACTAATACTTTTAGTAAATCCACACTCCGAATTATCTGCATAATATTTACACCGCACATTGCCCTTAGACAGGACATCTCCACTGCCTCCAGCCGCCTCCTTACTGCAGCATTTGCAACCCAAGCTTCACACTCATATAACAATGTTGGTACCATTATATTTTCTCTTCCTTGCCTCCATAGATAACGTTTTTTTGTCTCCACATATACCTCAACGCACCACTCGCCTTTTTTCTTTCATTAATTCTATGGTTAACTTCATCCTTCATAAACCCATCCACTGACAAGTCGACTCCCATATATCTGAAAACGTTCACTTCTTCCATACTCCCTCTCTCCAATGTGATATCCAATTTTTCTTTTTCTAAATCAGTTGATACCCTCATCATCTTACTCTTATCTATGTTCACTTTCAACTTTCTACCTTTACACACCCTCCCAAGCCCATCCACTAACCTTTACAACTTTTCTTTAGAATCTTCCATAAGCACAGTATCATCAACAAAAAGTAGCTGTGTCAACTCCCATTTTGTATTTGATTCCCCATAATTTAATCCCACCTTTCTCCCGAACACCCTAGCATTTATTTCTTTTACAACCCCATATATAAATATATTAAACAACCATGGTGACATTACACATCACTGTCTAAGACCTACTTTTACCAGGAAGTAATCTCCCTCTCTCCTACATACCCTAACCTGAGCCTCACTATCCTCATAAAAATTTTTTACAGCATTTAGTAACTTACTACTGTACCTATTCCATATACAGTGGACCCCCGGTTAACGATATTTTTTCACTCCAGAAGTATGTTCAGGTGCCAGTACTGACCGAATTTGTTCCCATAAGAAATATTGTGAAGTAGATTAGTCCATTTCAGACCCCCAAACATACACGTACAAATGCACTTACATAAATACACTTACATAATTGGTCGCATTCGGAGGTAATCGTTATGCGGGGGTCCACTGTACTTGCAACATCTGCCACATTGCTCCCCTATCCACTCTATCATATGCCTTTTCTAAAACCATAAATGCAATGAAAACCTCTCTACCTTTATCTAAATACTGTTCACATATATGCTTCAATGTGAACACTTGATCTACACATCCCCTACCCACTCTAAAGCCTCTTTGCTCATCTGCAATAATAACCTTTCCATACATTTTTCCTGGTATACTCAGTAAACTTATTCCCCTATAATTTTTACAATCTCTTTTGTCCCTATTCCCTTTATATAAAGGAACTATACATGCTATCTGCCAATCCCTAGGTACCTTCCACTCTCGTACATTTGTTAAACGAAAATAACAAATCACTCCCACACCATATTCCCCCATTTTTAACGTTTCTGTCATGATCTCATCAGTTCCAGCTGCTTTACCCCCTTTCATTCTATGTAATGCTTCATGCACTTCCTGCACACTCACATCCTACTCTTCACTCCTAAAAGATGTTATAGCTCCCTTTCTTCATGGAAATTTAAGAGTTCCTCAAAATATTCCCGCCATCTACCCAATACCTCCAGCTTCCCATCTATTAACTCCCCTACTCTGTTTTTAACTGACAAAGCCATTCATTCTCTAGGCTTTCTTAACTTGTTTACCTCCAAAATGTTTTCTTATTTTCATTAAAATTTCTTGATAGTGCCTCTCCCACTCTATCATCTGCTCTCCTTTTGCACTCTCTCACCACTCTCTTCACTTTTCATTTACTCTCCATATACTCTGCTCTTCTTATAACACTTCTGCTTTGTAAAAACCTCTCATAAACTACCTTTTTCTCTTTTATCACACCCTTTACTTCATCATTCCACTAATCACTCCTCTTTCCTCCTGCACCCACCCTCCTTTAACCACAAACTTCTGTCCCATATTCTAATACTGTACTGTATTTTTAAAACTATTCCAACCCTCTTCAACCCCTCCACTATTATCCAGAGGGCTGAGGAGGGGTTGTTGAGGTAGTTTGGACATGTGCAGAGGATAGAAGGGAATAGGACTTCGAGTGTATAAATCTGTAGTGGAGCGAAGGCAGGGTAGGGGTCGGCCTAGGAAAGGTTGGAGGGAGGGGGTAAAGGTTTTGTGTGCGAAGGGCTTGGACATCTAGCAAGCATGCATGAGCATGTTAGGAGTGAATGGAGACAAATGGTTTTTAGGATTTGACGTGCTGTTGGAGTGTACGTAAGGTAACATTTATGAAGGGATTCAGGAACACTGGCAGGCCGGACTTGAGTCCTGGAGATGGGAAGTACGTGTACAGTGTCTACACTCTGAAGGCGGGGTGTTAATGTTGCAGTTTTATAACTAGTGGGAGTGTGCCTCTGACAAGAGTAATGGAGTGAATCATGATGAAAGTTCTTTTTCAGGCCACTCTGCCTTGGTGGGGAGACGGCTGACGTGTTAATAAAATAATAAAAATAAATATAGGTTCGAGGGAATATCCTGGGTTATATAAGTAGTGCGTCCATAACACCTATGTGCCTTCCAGACTACTGTAAAATGTAGATTTACAAAAATGCTACGATATTACCATTGTTTCAAGGTGTATTATTATCAAAGAAAGCGCTAAACCAACAAGAGTCTTACAGCACTACAGGGCAGAAAATAGTGCCATGGTTGTAAACAGCTAGGTGGAGAGGGAATCAGAAGTGAGGGGAAAAAAGGGCCGAGACGCTGAGGGCTGTGTATCAAAGCTCGTATAGTAAAGCAGTTGCTGACAAAGTCAGAGTGATTTTAAATCAAAGGCAGGGCCATCTGCAAGAAGGAAGGATCAGGTTAGAGCAGTAAGGCAGCAGCGTCGTTGAAGGTAATCCTATGAGCTCACTGGTAAACCGGGCAGTCCACAAGAAAGTGAAGAACCGACATAGAGACCCGACAAACCTCTCGGAGAATAGGGTGTCGTTCCATGAGATACCCATGGGTTAGGCAAATGTGGCCGATGCGGAGATGGGAGCGCGCAGTCTCTCTTTCAAGATGTAATACTTATCAAAACATGGAAATAAGTCATAATGTTAGGCTTTATTGGGTTAAATTTACCTAGTGTGCTTTATGGCTGAATTCCACTGTTAGTATCATATTTTAATAAGTCATCTGCATGCCACTTCCACACAGTTTGATGATAGAGAAGCTGGTGGTGGAGCAGCAGATACTGATTTCATTATTTACTTATGCTAGTTTGGTGCATTAGTACATTGGAATTGCCTTTGTTACTTTGTCTGCTCTAGTGACCTTTGTGTTCCGTCTACGTGTAGGTTGGTCTCGGACGTTAGTAGAAGTCCATCATTGGTTCGGCGCCCCTGCTTACTCTAACCATTTTCTCTTCATCTTCACTTGCTCCAGTCTTCTCTCCAGTTGCCTCCCTTGTATGTTCATTTAGCGTCTGCTAAATGGAATAGGTTCCAACAGTTCATGTCTGTTCTCTCCTACTGCCGTGCGCCAAAGCTCTCCTACCTACGACTGCTTCTCGCTCTTTTTCTTGCTCACTTCTGGTTGCATGCTCATGCTGTTGCTGTTTATACAGATGGTTCTAAATCTTCTGACCATGTTGGGTTTGTGTCGGCGTTCCCTGACGATGTTGTCCAAGGTCATTTGTTAGACTCTGCTAGCATTTTTACTGCCGAATTGTATGCCATCCTCATAGCGCTTCTCCATATTACGTACGTCTCCTTCGACGTTTATGATCACTTCAGATTCCCTCAGTGCTTTACAAGCCATCAAACAATTTCATTCCCCTCATCCATTAGCCCTTCATATTCAACTATGGTTGTGCCATGTAGCTAGCAAAAACAGACATTGTTTTCTGTTGGGTCCCTGGACACGATGTGCAGGGCAGTGAACAAGCAGATGCTGTTGCGCGGTCAGCGGTGCATGATCTTCCAGTTTCCTATAGAGGTATTCCATTCATATTATTATTATTACAATCGAGGGGGAAGCGCTAAACCCGGAGGATTATACAGCGCCTGGGGAGGGATGTGGAAGGCATTCAGGCTTAATTTGGGGAACTGGAGCACCATTCCATTCAGAGATTATTTTCCGGTCATCCCGGCCCGTCTTTGTGGCTATTGGCAACAACAGTGGTTAGGCATGCACCATAACAAATTGCACTCTATTAAACTGCTTTTAGGTTTGTGGCCATCTTCTTACCACCATTGCCATACTTGGGAGACTGCGCTCTCCAGTCTCCACATTGGCCATACTCGCCTTGCCCATGGGTATCTCGTGGAACAGCACCCTATTCCTCTCTGTGAGGTTTGTCAGGTCCCTATTTCGGTTCTTCACTTTCTTTTAGATTGCCCGGTTTACCGGCGAGCTCGCAGGATTTGCCATCGCTGCCCTACCACTCTTACTTTGTCTTCCCTCCTTGCAGACGGCCCTACCTTTGACTTACAATCATCTTTTGACATTTTGTCAGCAACTTTACTCTACGAACTCTGACATGCAGTTAGCGTCCCTTCCAGCCCTTTTCTCTCCTCACCTCTGATACCCACAGTGCTGTACGACCCTTGTAGGTTTAGCGCTTTCTCTGTTTATAATAATAATACGTTGGAAACAGTCACCTGTGTGAAAACTCTGGGTTTTCTAAAGGTCAAAAATATCAGCAGGTGGCAGGTTTTAAGGCACAAAAAAATTGTGCATGCTAGTACATTAGACACAATCATCAATTGCATATTAGAACATTGGACACAGTTAAGGGGTTAAGTCACAACACATTGTCCTATTTAACTTGTAACCACCTACAGTTCAAGGGACAGGCTATCTGCTTATATGCTCACAGTCCAACATGAAAATAAGCTGTATCAATAAATTTTAAATGGTTAATAAAACAATGAAACAAAAGTTCTTTTATTTCAAAGGATTTTGAAGGCAGTAAGAAATTAGTTCTGAACAACAATATTATAGAATTAAAGCCACTGATGAACATAAAAATTGACTAGACTTGAGAATGGTAAGTCACATGAAATTTATATTTAAACAGAAAAACCTAAAAATAATGGAAGTAAATGTGACAAAAACTAATTCATTGCAGAATCAAATATATATTTTAAGAATGTCATAATCTAACTTTTTAATTATGAACACTATGATTTGGATTATTTTTAAACACTATGAAAAAATGTTCCATAGTATGTGAAGTTCAACCATGTACCATAATTGACTTACTAACCACTCACCATTATATGATGGTTTTCAAATTTTTAATTGTATACTGTTTAGTTTTGAATAAACTGGTACCAGAACTCAACAATCATAAGTTTATAGCAGTTATGTAATAAACTTTATACAAACAAGAAACAAATTAGTATTACATGCAGATTCAATAAAATTTTCGAAGTATTTAACAGCACATATGCCCCAGTATACAGTAGTATGCAATTTTTCAGCTACATAACCATAATTATATTACACAGAAGAAATAAGGAGAGAATATAAAACTCATTGCATGAGTAAAGGGAAAATATTCTTTGGCACTGGATTCCTGCTCAAAATACAAGTGTTACTCTGTGAGTGTAAATCACCTGTCACGATCTGCATCATGTGACGACTCACTGAATTGCTACAAGAGGTAAAAAAAAAAAAAAAAAAATCTTCAGAGGGCAGACACAAAAACAATTAATGATTACACTGGTAATTTTTCAGTAATATTTATACAGTTCCTACCAGGTCTTGTTTTACAAATAAATTTGTGCTTAGTAGGAATGATCATTGGCCTTTTTAGGAACATTTTTCAAAGGTCAGATATGAAAGCAAAAATATTAATACTCGGTTATAGTGCACAACTCAGTTATGCACTATATTAAGTACCAAAACCATCTCGGACAAGAACAATTTTATCTATGAATATGGGCTGAAAATTTTTTTGTGTGTAGTTAGTTTTCTTATTTTATATCATTGCTAATATTTGCTTTACTTCTACTGAAGTAAAACATTATTTTGATCTGTGAAATATTACACTGATTCAAAGTGATGGAGAGAATATTTACTGTATATGCAATTTATGAAAGTCATTTTCTACAGTTTTACAAAATAGCAATTCAGATTTAAAGCCAGGGAATATCTATAAATTTTATGAAACAAAATGTGATACGGATACATTTTCTTGCTGAATAGTATTACATTCTCTAACCCATTTGAGTGGTCTTGTTAGCATTATCCCTTCATCTTTTATGTCCATGAATGACCCCAAGATCAAGTTTGTGTGAATAGAAATCAGCTTATGGTTCAGTATAGTGTACTACATAAGCTTTGACTATGTTGTGTACTGGACAATGAAGGATAATTGGTATTTACCCAACGTAGCAACCTTTATATATTAAAAATAATTACTGATTATGATGTTGATTTAGAACTGCAAGATTGAGCAGGTTTGGATTTCAACTAAACTACAAAGAATAATATATATATATATAAATATATATATATATATATATATATAAATATATATATATATATATATATATATATATATATATATATATATATATATATATATATATATATTTATTTATTTATTTATTTATTTATTTTATAGACAAAAAAAAAAAAACTATCAGCCTGGCTGACAAACTATGTGCTTTTCATTTACTATACAAGGTCTCAGCATGGTCACCTTATTTAATGGATTACGGTTACCCTATATGACGTTTAAAACTTGAAAGTTCATTACAGCTAGATTGAATTTGCAAAATTACTCATCACTGTTATAGGTACAGAGCTGTTCACTGTCACAAAAATTCTCTAAACTTAAACTAATTGTTCTGATGATACCACCAAATGGTAGACATACCTAGTATAAAAATTATTCTGAGTGGAATTTTAATTCAATAAATTATAAACTCTCATTTGAAAGTGAAATACAGCAATGCAAACCGTATAAAGAAATAATCTAAATGGGTTTTACTTTAGACCTCTTACGATGTTCAAAAAAAGCTCTGCTCTTATTAATAACTAACAGGATAGCCTAATGCTAAACCAAACATTTTAAACAGCTAGCCTCTTCTGACTGGAGAATACTGTTCAGGTAGACATTAAACAAGGCACGAGGTAAGTCAGCTAGTGCTGCTAGTTCCCTTACCAATGATAATGCAAACAGACACTGCTGAATTAATCTCTCTCCCTGAGTTCACAAAACATAAGATATATAAATGATAATTACACCAGTCACCCAATTTTTAAAATTAATATAAACAGTAAGAATAAATAACTTGAGAATTCTAAATAAAAATTATGCAATTTCTCAAACATTAACACCCTTCAAATGTCACTTTCAGAACTTTTAACATGTATGAAAAACCAGGTACAGCACACTTATAAACAAAATTAAATTTTCATTCTTTTGTAGTTATTTAACTTGTGACCTTCACTGCTGTTTAAATTCCCCAATCATCAGAGGCTCATACAGTATAGGTACATTTATATTAATTGTAAATGATACAAAATTAATTACTAAATATTAACACTACATTAAATACTGTAATTATATACAGCTATCAAGACTATTTCTTAAATCACTGAGGTGAGCATGAGTTACAGGACTGAAATTATCTGTAAACTTTATACAATTTCTTGTTATATGAAGTATAACATATTGTAATAAAATGTAAAAAGCAATTTAGTTAAAGAATGGACTAAAATATTACAATAAATCTTTCCCCAAATACATTACCAAATATTATTACTAATCAGACCCCTCCTGTTTACATATTTTAAATATCAACCTAAACTCAATTCATGTTTCAGAATCAACACCTTGAAGAAAATTACACCAGACATGATTACAATACTTTGGAACCCTTCCATATCACAAAGCAGTTACCAGAGGGGGTTATGGAAGGAACAAGTTGAACAGCTTTTTTGCCTAAACAGTTCCTTCAACAAAGTTATTACTAGTGCTTTAAATAAAATGCTTCTATTATATCACGGCCATAGCTTTTAAAGTGAAATGTTATAATATCTGTTCTATCGGTAAATCTAAAAGTTTACATTTATTCTGATTATACTGGACCAAAAGTAAAATTAAATACAGTACCAGGAGAGGGGCGGGATTAAATTATGGGGAATCAAATACAAAATGGGAGTTGACAGTTACTTTTTTGCTGATGATACTGTGCTTATGGGAGATTCTAAAGAAAAGTTGTGCTGTATAGCCCTTGTGGCTTAGCGCTTCCTTTTGATTATAATAATAATGAAGAAAAGTTCCAAAGGTTAGTGGACAGGTTTGGGACAGTGTGTAAAGGTAGAAAGTTGAAAGTGAACATAGATAAGAGTGAAGTGATGACGGTATCAAAATTGGATATCACACTGGAGAGAGGGAGAATGGAAGAAGTGAATGTTTTCAGATATTTGGGAGTTGACATGTCAGCAGATGGGTTTATGAAGGATGAGGTTAACCATAGAATTAAGGAAGGAAAAAAGGTGAGTGGTGCACTGAGGTATATGTGGACACAAAAAGCATTATTTATGAAGGCAAAGAAGGGAATGTATGAAAGTATAGTGGTACCAACACTCTTATATGGGTGTGAAGCTTGGGTTGTAAATGCTGCAGCAAGGAGGCAGTTGGAGGCAGTGATGTCCTGTCTAAGGGCAATGTGTGGTGTAAATATTATGCAGAGAATTCGGAGTGTGGAAATCAGGTGGTGTGGAGTTAATAAAAGTATTAATAAGAGGGCTGAAGAGGGGGTGAGGTGGTTTAGTTATTTAGAGATAATGGATCAAAGTAGAATGACATGGAGAGTGTATAAATCTGTAGGGGAAGGAAGGCGGGGTAGGGGTTGTCCTCAAAAAGGTTGGAGGGAGGGGGGCAAAGGAGTTTTTGTGAGCGAGGGGCTTGGACTTCCAGCAAGCGTGCATGAGCGTATTAGATAGGAGTGAATGGAGATGAATGGTTTTTGGGACCTGACGAGCTGTTGGAGTGTGAGCAGGGTAATGTTTAGTGAAGGGATTCAGGGAAACCGGTTATTTTTTATATAGTCATATTTGAGTACTGGAAATGGGAAGTACAATGCCTGCACTTTAAAGGAGGGGTTTGGGATATTAGCAGTTTGGAGGTACATGTATATGTTATATATCTTTATATATGCTTCTAAACTGTTGTATCTGGGTGCCTCTGCAAAGACAGTGATTGTGTGTGTGTCAGGTGAAAGTGTTGAATGATGATGAAAGTATTTTCCTTTTGGGGATTTTCTTTCTTTTTGGGTCACCCTGCCTCAGTGGGAGACAGCTGACTTGTTGAAAAAAAAAAAAAAAACTAATATTAGATCTTTCGTTAAGTATTTTTAATTTTTAAATATTTATTAACTCCCTTAATCTCCTAATGCATCAATCTGTCCTCTTGTGAAAACATGCAAGTTTATAAAAAAAAAATCAGTACGTATTGGAATTTTGCCACAGTATTGGTTTTCTGATGTATGGACCTTGGCTAACTACTACATACAAGTTGTTTATTTTATGTTAGGAAAAAGAGAAATTACCCACAATTAACAAAATCTAAAAGAATGCAAGGAAAAAATATGCTTGTGGGAGCACTGTGTGTTCTCTCATACATATAGTTACCAGGCAAAGGCAGAAGTTGCCTTATGATCCACACATTGCAAAACTAACACTGAGGCAGAATGATTCTTTTTAAGTCATTGTTTTCAAACAAGTTTACTAGGCCTATATTGTCCTCTGCTAATTAAAGTGCTTTAATTAAAGGGGAAGTTATTAGTACTGTAATGTCGGAGGAAAGTTCATGTAATTGGATAAATATTTATATGCCTATTAATGAATACATTTCACCAAGACTTTACAACTAATGTACCAATACTGTATCTATGAAGTCGTACAACCATAAAGTAACAGTGTGTCATTGTTAATAAACTTACAGGTCAAAATGCATTGAAAAATGTTTGGTTATTGAAAGGACTGCCAATAAAGATATGAAGAACAATGTTACACAAAGAAACCTCTACAGTACACAATGTTGTCCTTGGGTCGAGCTTTCAGTCCAATAGATTGATAAAGCTCATCCGAACCAAACACTGTCTACCATAAAAACTGTGCTTGTGTGACATTTCTTTTTAGAAAGTGTTCTCAGGACACTATTTTTACATCATTATTACCTGTTTTATCAGTAAATTATGCCCTTATGACTCCAAGTCTTATTATTTGAATTCTATCATGGAATACTTTTCAAGAGAAGTACAATGCATCTCCAGCTAATTTTATGTCTTCAAATAATGAAAAAAAATTCCTTGATTACTTATATTTATACATGAATTGCAAAATCCCCCTTAAATGGTCCATTATGTTATTTGTGTACCCTGTAATACTCTATCATCAATCTAATTCTCTTTGATAAGATTTATTTTCATGAATAAAACATTTAAAACTAACATGAACTAATATCAAAACAATCCTTAATGTCAATCTTATGATACACCATTTGTCAATATTGAGCAGGATAATCTAACTATAATTTTCTCTAAATACTTCAATCATATCACATC
Organism: Cherax quadricarinatus; assembly: GCF_038502225.1. Taxonomy (NCBI): domain Eukaryota; kingdom Metazoa; phylum Arthropoda; class Malacostraca; order Decapoda; family Parastacidae; genus Cherax; species Cherax quadricarinatus. The sequence continues at coordinate 19,780,605 of NC_091348.1, forward strand.
TTGGCACATATGCTATAATCCAGCTATTAACAACACTGTTATCCCTTGTAACAAACTATCCCAGTCATGTTCAGCTTAAATTGGCCCAGTACCTACTCTTTTTATTTAACTTTTTATATACTATAATTCTGCATCCACTTCCATTAATTTATTTTATGTCAGTATTTTTTCTAACATGTTGTACATCTTACTCCCAAAATTTCTTAATTTTCCTCTCCAAAATGATATGGTACATCTGACTATCTTGTTTATTACTCCTAATAATTATGACAGTATTGATAGCAATTCCATGAATTTTTATTACATTCATAGGGAAATGCTAAGCCTATACATTAGGGTGGTACAGAAATCCATTAACATAAAAAAAAGGACTAAATACCAATATAAAGTGCATAAGTTTCTTAAATAGGGAAGATTTCTAAGTGTGATTTATTTCATATCTCACAGTACAGCTGTTTGTGAAATGCAATGCTGTAATTAATGTAAGCCTAGAGTGAAAATTACTGCCTGCTTATTTTTTCTTTTTTCTTTTATTAAATATCACTAGCAAACTTTCAGGTTATATAAAGATATATTTCTGGAAATCCTGCTATCTATATAAGTGTTATAACTTGTTTTGCAAGTAATGCGACAATAGAAAATAAATAACCTTCCTAAATCACCACAATAAAGGCACTACTTATTAATTTTACACTTCCTATCCCATAACACATACATACAGTCAATCTGACCTAATCTTTAGTTCTATCTTTCACAATTTCAATCTCCCTTCACAACACTGTTTTTCCCATTACACCAACAGTTACAATGTACAACCTTTATGCCAAATCATTACATAATTAACATTAACCTACTTATTATTCAATTTTTTTTTGGCTTCAAAATTAAATTAAAAGTTTAAATATGCAGTACTAATAGCTTACTCAGACCAGAATGATGAAAGTTTAGCACGTATTATACACTCATAAGTAGGGGCTGCAAAAATGGTGATTGTGTGTGAATGATGGTGAAGAGGTTTCTTCTCTTTTGGGTCACCTGCCTCGGTGGGAGATGGCTGACGTGTTAAAAAAAAAAGTAGGGATATGCCAAAATATCAGTATCAGTGGTATTGGCTAATTTTGATGGTATCGGTGGATTCTGGCCTAAAATTGAGCATCTGTATCAGGAAAAATAATTGGTAGTGCCCCAGCCCTACTCACAAGTGTGTAAATTTTCACTTCCATGTATGAATGGTACTTTGGATTATTTGAATTAACCTGAATTGAGAGAAATGCCAGCTTCAAACAGTGAAAGAAGTTTAGATCACTTATCAATGTAATTATTGTATTTACTGGTCATACTTATTTCAGTAGCATTAATAGTGTTGGAATTAAATTTACCAATATCCCTAAAATATTTATTCATTATTGTGAGTGTCATTTTAAATTACTTATTATGTTGCATTTCTAAAGGGGTATAATTTTTTTTGTTTATTTTTGCATGATAATGTCATTATTCAAGTACTGCACTTAGCACTGAAATTAATTAGCATGATTCAACATATAGTTTGTTACACATTCTATGTAATGAACACTAAAGGAATTCACTTATTTAAAGTTTTGGGCCTCTCATCTGTGAAGCCTTGATACAGCTCATTTCATTTTTCTAGGCTTCATTTAAATAATTTATTACATGTGATGGTGTTGGTTAGAAGTGCCACTCATGTCCAGATAGCATCCATCACAACCTACACTCAGGTATCTTTATGTTGAACATATACTGACATCCAGCAAACTATACGATTCTCTAGTTACATTACAAATGTTCCTCAACTGAGCAGCATATTTTGTAGCTGAAAAAGTACAGTAATTGCCATGGTATTGATTCAGTTTAGACTGGAGGCACCATTTCTAACAATTTTAAAATGGTATAATTTTTTCACTTACTGGGGCTTTAATATAAAAATTATATATAGCCAATATCATCCAATATGGATATCGAAAACAGATTTTTTTTTAAATAACTAAACCTTGCTAAATGGAATAGACATCATCACCCATGGACTATCATACAACTTGACAATGTGTAATGTCTGCTAGGACTAAGACACTTAATATGGTATGAGTTATTGTAGATGGGCATTATAACATAATATATTTACAAATACGATATGATACAAAATGCTTATCCAATGATGAAAATTATTCTATTTACAAGTAAAATGTGGATGGAGATAATAAGTGAATTTCCAGGTACTTTAAAACTCCTACAGGAGAATACTTGTTAATTGTGACCCTAAATGTATGATTTGTGTACATGAAATATATATAAGCTGTAGTAAATTATTATCAAAGCATGGAAATAATTTATAGTGTACTGTAAGTGAGGCTTGGTATCTGATATTACTACTGGACTAGAAATAATGCAAATTGGAAAAGATTCCTGTATAGCTCCTCTGATAGTTGACTTTGAATTCTTTTATTACACTACCTTGTAAAATTCTCAAGATATTTCTCGTAACACTGCATTTCTCTGGATCATTTAATAGTCCTTTCATACAGTGTTTCATAATGTCTAGATATACAGATATACTACACAGACTACAGGTATATCATATATTCTTTGAAAGTACAGAGTACAAGTAAAGAGCATTAATATATTGTGGTCATGTTGTACCCATGTTGGAGTTACTTAGACAACTGTGCAATAGCTAACTGGAAGAATTCAGTTTCCAGAACTCTTTGCACAGAATGAATCACACGAGTTTACCTCTTTATGAAATACAATTAAACAAATTACATGATGATAATTTTGCTACAAATTTACTTCTTGCAAATAAACATGCATTACTGTATTTTTTAAACATGTATTATGTGCATTATAATCAGTGAATGTTATCTTTCTTTGGTGAATTACCACATTTTCCATCATATAAGACGCACCTTCACATCAGACTTGCCTTAAATTTAGCAACAGTTATTGATTTGTTTTTAGTATACATAATCATACATGGGTACTCTACTGCTGCTATAATTAACTTCTGGTACTCAGGACAACAGACATTAAAATTAAAATGTCAATGAAAAAGAAAGAGATTTTGAGAATAGTTAAAATGGTGAATTTGTCATATTTCTGCCTGAAAACACACTACAAGTATTGTGGCAGCATGTTGTGAAGGATTGTAGTGTGTGGTAGTTAGCATGTTGTAGAGGATTGTAGTGTGACAGCATGTTGCAGAGGATTGTAGTGTGTGACAGCATTTTGTGGAGGATTGTAATGATAGCATGTAGTGGAGGATTGTAGTGTGTAACAACACGTTGTGAAGGATTGTAGTGTGTAACAACACGTTGTGAAGGATTGTAGTGTGACAGCATGTTGTGAAGGATTTTAGTGTGACAGAATGTCATGGAGGCTTGTAGAGTGTGACAGCATGTTGTGAAGGACTGTAGTGTGTGGTGGCATGTGGAGGATGGTAGTGTGGTGGCATGTGGAGGATTGTAGAGTGTGGCAGCATGCTGTGGAGGATTGTAGTGTGTGTGGCAGGATACTGTGGAGGATTGTTGAGTGTGGCAGGATGCTGTGGAGGTTTGTAGAGTGTGGAAGCATGCTGTGGAGGACTGTAGTGTGGTAACATGCTGTGGAGGATTGTAGTGTAGTACCATGCTGTGGAGGATTGTAGTGTAGTACCATGCTGTGGAAGACTAATGTGGTACCATACTACTGAGAATTGTAGTATGGTACTGTACCATGCTGTGGAGAATTGTAGTATGGTACTGTACCATGCTGTGGAGGATTGTAGTATGGTACCATGATGTAGAGGATTGTAGATTATGGTAGCATGTTGTGAAGGATTGTAGAGTGAGATAGCATGTTGTAAAGGAGTGTAGTACAGCATGTTTTATAGAATTGTAGTGTAGCATATTGAGGAATGCTGTAGTGTGTGGCAGCATACTGTAGAGGATTGTAAATGGTAACATGTTCTAGAAGATTGCAGTGGCTTGTGATGGAGGGTTGTAGAATGTGTGTGATATGTCGTGGAATATTGTAGCATGTGGGGCATGCTGTGGAGGGTTGCAATGTGTGGTAGCATTGTAGCATATGGAGTATTGTTTGTGTGGTGGAAGGTGGTTGTGTATGGCAGAAGGTTGTGAAGTGTGGTGGCAAGTTGTGTAGGGCTGTAGTGTAGGGCTTTACAGTAAATAACTGGATATAGCATCTACATTTAAAATAAAATGACAGTAGCTCAAGGAATGTGTTACTGTGCAAACTGAGCTGCACAATGGCTCCTCGAGATCACTAAAATCTTAAAACCAGCTACTACAGTAACAGGTTCATATAATCCTTAGGTCATCATACACTCAATACCCAACAACATCACCAACTGCGAATGGCAGTAAAAGAATTTGCTTTGATGGTTTTAAATTAAGAGCTACCTTACCATTCCTTAGATCAAACCTGATTACCACAACCCCTTCTATTCCTCTGGCACTGTATGACCCATATGGGTTTAGTGCATCCCTGTCAATATAATAATATAGCTTTATGACTGATCGTGGGTTCTAACCTCACCCGTGGTATGGTTTGTTTGCAATCGTGTCATTACAATTTCGTGAGCCATAGTTCTGACATAACCAATTAAGATTGTTTTTTTTTTTTTGCTTCATTTTAAAGAAAAATTGTCTTATATGATGGGAAGTATGGTGCTTAAATATACTGAAAATTATTTAACTTTTCACATTTACAACTTACACACTGAAATTGATATTATTATTATTATTATTATAATTATTATTATTATTATCATCATCATCATTATCCATGTTCCTTATAAACACTTCCAGGTGATGACTATTTTAATAACACTAATGTGTTAAAATATATCTATATGTATTTAATTTCACCAAGAATATGTAATCATAAATTACCCAAAGACAATAAACATCAGAGCCATGGCTTATCAGGTTTACATTTCCAACAAAATATAATGCACATACTAAAGCTCCATACAGTGCATCCAATTACTAATAACATGAACATAATATAAAACCAAGATTAATCAGTGTCAAGCCATTAACATATTTCTAATTGTGTTGTCCTACTCTATAACTGATAGTTCTGAGAGTGTTCCATCACCATTATCAACAAGTGTACCCTCTTCCATAGTTACTCCTAAAATAACACCCTGCCCCCCTAACATGTTTTCAGGTTGATTATCAAGGGAACCAAGTACTGAAGTAATACCTGTTGGAGTTGACGCAAGCTGGTTCTTTAGGGCCCGGGCCAACATTGCTGAAGAAGACAACCCTGTTCGCTGCGAACCTTTCAAAGAATTAAATGAGCTTGCAGGTATAGCTACTGAAAGTGTAGATGTAGTGACTGCTACTTGATGCTGAGATAATTTTGAATTAGACTGAAGTAATTTACTAAGTTCTATTTGTTGAAATCCATCAGTTTTTAACTGAACAAGATGATTTTTTCCATCATCTAGAGAGAAATCATGTTTTGAATCTGATTTGACTAGGGTTGCTAATTTTCCTTCCAAAGGTTGTGAAAGTAGTAGCTGACCATTTGGGAGAGCTTTAAGAGCAATTTTACCACCACTGGCTGCTACTAAACCAGTTAAATTAATACTTGATATGGTCGTAGTTCCTTTTGTAGTTGCTGCCGACCCTCCCTTTATGATCTGTCCAGTTACGGCTATTGGATTGTTGACAGTAGAAGGTGCTGTCGTACCGCTTACCTGAACAATCCCTTCATTCTCAAATGATCTAGTTACTGGTGTCGTTGAAGATTTGTTGTTATCAGAGAGCTGACTGTTGGAATTTGATGAAGACAGCTGGTTTGCAGGTACTTGAAGAACTTCACCAGTATTTGTTGTGACAGCTGTTAAACTCTCGTTTTTATGTGAATGTGTACAATGATTTTTGAGGCCTTGGTTTGTACAGTAGCTTTTACCACAGTAACATCTATAAGGTTTTCTCACTCTGAAAAATAATAAGTGTATTAGGAGTGAAGCTAAATATACCTACTACTGCATTTGTATGAGTAGAAAGATACATCACAGCTCTGACATCACAGGGTTTGAAATCTGCATACAGCCTCTCCTCACTTAGCGATGTACTCATTTACCAATGACTCAGACTTAAGACAGACTCTCTGACCAGTATGCATTCCTAAATAATGTATATTAGAACTGATTTCCTCTAAATACAGTACACTGCTGTATAAACATTTAAAAATATACCAGAAATGTTATAAATGGTGCAAAAGTGACATTAACACAATATCAAAGATGGTTGAAATAAACCCACTACCATTATAGCATGCTCCTCACTTAGCGAGAAATTCATCGACCGACGTGGTCCTAGGAACGGAACTCCGTCGTTAAGTGAGGAGAGGCTGTATAGCTTTAATTCTTGTGATTTATGGTCATTAAGTAAAGTTTCCTTTGTATTTCTCTCAGGGGTAAAGGAGGTGTTGTGGGCGAGGGGTCTGGACTTCCAGCAAGCGTGCGTGAGCATGTTAGATAGGAGTGAATGGAGACAAATGGTATTTGGGACCTGACGAGCTGTTGGAGTTGAGCAAGGTAATATTTAGTGAAGGGATTCAGGGAAACCGGTTATTTTATATAACCGGACTTGAGTCCTGGAAATGGAAAGTACAATGCCTGCACCCTAAAGGAGAGGTTTGAGATATTGGCAGTTTGGAGAGATATATTGTGTATTTTTATACGTATATACTTCTAAACTGTTGTATTCTGGGCACCTCTGCAAAAACAGTGATTATGTGTGAGTGAGGTGAAAGTGTTGAATGTTAATAAAAGTATTTTCTTTTTGGGGATTTTCTTTCTTTTTGAGTCACCCTGCCTTGGTGGGAGACGGCTGACTTGTTGAAAAAAAAAAAAATAGTGTATTTACATTTATAGGCACTGTGCAAGTAAGAGGAAGGTACTTGTATACCTGGAGGGATGGGGGTTTCAGGGGTCAACGCCCCAGTGGCCCAGTCCGTGACCAGTATATTAATAAACTTTTTGAAACTGCATCATGAACTATTCATATAAATACAGTACTTACATACATACTTTGAATTAAAAATACAGTGGGCCCTCAACCAACGGCAGCATCGACTAACGCCAAAATCGACTAACGGCGCTCTTTGGCATCAAAATATTGGCTCTACCAATGGCAAAAAACTCGTCTAAAGGCTTTTGTCCTGAACGTGTCCATGCAGCTTGAGCAGGCCCAGCCACTCCAAGACTCCACGTACAGCCAGTGTGACATTGTTTGCAAGCCACTGTGGTCGATCCCACGTGTACCTGCGATATATTTTGTATTATTCCATTGTTTTTAGTGCTTGTAACTGCTAAATAAGCCACCATGGGCCCCAAGAAAGCTTCTAGTGCCAACCCTGTAGTAAAAATGGTGAGAAACGCTCTCGAAATACTATCGTACCACAGTCAGCTGCTGCTGCACTACTATCAGCTGTTGCTGCACCACCATCAGCTGCTGCTGTACCACGGTCAGCTTCTGCTGCTGCTGCACTATTGTCAGCTGTTGCTGCACCACTGTCTGCTGCTGCTGCACCACGGTCAGCTGTACTACTCGAAGATGTGGAGAGACTGTTGTTGGTGTGGCTTATTGAGAATACTGAGAAACAATTAACCCCAGAGGGGTTAATTGTCAATAATTTGTATGCTTTCATAAAAAATCCCTTTTACATCACAAACTTTACAGCATTGAAAAATGATAACTTTTCAAAAGAGCTAACATAATGCCTGCCACCAGTTCAGCTAGTCACATTTTCTTTTGAAGAAATTACAGTACAGCCTCTCCTCACTTAGCAATGTACAGTGGTACCTTGACTTACGAGTGCCCAACTTATGAGTTTTCCAAATTACAAGGTTACGCTCGGTTGATTTTTTGCTTTGAGTTGTGAGCCAAAATCCGAGTTACAAGCGAGCTTCAGATACGTTGCCACTAGTTGGTGCAGTGAACACCACAACATCCACTCAACATGCTTTTTGTGCAGTTATTTTGCCAAATTTCTTTTTTCTAACCATGGGTCTTAAGAAAGTAAGTGCAAAGGACAGTGCTGAGAAGAGGATGATGTCCATTGAATTAAAGCATGAAATCATAGAAAAACACAAGAAAATCGCTTTTGTTTCAGTGTTTTCCTTATGAAACTAGTGATCTAGTGCAGTTAGCCTCACAAACACTCCGTTTTCTCTTATAATAAGACGTCAGAAGGTCAAGAATGGAAATGTATGGTCAGAGCAATAATTATTTTTACCCCGGGAGTGGAGCAACTAGGCAAGTACAAATAGGAAGCGCGTCTGTCTGGCGCTCAGCAGACAGAGGATCAAGCCACCACGTCATGCGCTGAATGATCCCCATGGATTTAGCGCTTAACATAAATTATATTATATACCTCGGGAGTGGCTGCCACCACTTGTCACATAATGACATATTTTATTCATTCTAGGATATATATCATGTTTCTATGTTATTTATATTGTTTATTTTGTCATATTAGATCACTTGTGACAGATAAATAAGCAGCCGAGTTGATATTAGCGTTATATTGAAATATTTTCTCCTGCCTCCCAAAAGCCAGGAATTCCGCTGTAACGGATTAATGGCATTTCAGTTAATTTTAATGAGGAAAATTGATTTGACACACAAGCAAATTGAGTTATAAGCTCGGTCACGGAACGAATTAAACTCGTAAGTCAAGGTACCACTGTACTCGTTTACCGATAACTCAGACTTTAGATGGGCTCTCTGACCAGTATCCATACCTAAATAATGTATATTAGAACTGATTTCCTCTATTCTGTTTATTACAATATACAGTACAATACTGAACAAACTTTTAAAAATATACTAAAAAATGTTGTAAATGGTGCAAAGGTGACATTAAAACTATATCAAAGATGGTTGACACAAATCCACTACCATTATAGTATGTGACAAATTCGTTTACCAATGTGGTCCTAGGAACGGAACTCTGTTGTTAAGTGAGAAGAGGCTGTACTGTACTAATATGAAAAGCAATATAGTATTTTACACCACCTGAATGTAACACAGTATAGTATAGCAGTATGGTATGTGTTACATTGGACCAGTCATCCTGCACACATCTCTAACCCACATGTTTTTTGTTTTTATATCAAGGAAATTTATTTGGGAAAATCACTCTTATTCAGATTTTTTATCTGAAGTGGAAAGAGATCCAATTTCCATAATTCTGAGTTGTCTATAATCTGCACACACCTGAGCACACATTATTCTGAATAAGAAACATAGCTACTTCATCGTTAGAGTTAATACTACAGTAAAAAAGTAACAAGTGCATAAATTTTGTGTGTACCATTATACGTTCATGACACTCAATAAAACTTACTTGCTATCTTTTTTATGTGCATTCTTTGCATGATACTTTATCCCATTCACATTTTTGTATCGCTTGCGGCATCCAACCACTGGGCAAACATATGGTTTATCTTCACCATTGCTGCTGGAGTGGCCTCTGGAAAAAAATGGAAATATAAACAATGCTTTTATCGACACAAATTATGATTTATGAAGCCCCTCTTTTTATACCTGAACATCTATGTGAAGCTTATCCTGACCCTAGGAGGGTGTATAAAGCTGGGGAAAAGAGAAAAAGGGCTGGTAGTTATTCTAGGAAAGATTGGAGGGAGAGAGTAAGGAAAGTTTTCAGTGGTAGAGGCTTGAGCTTGCAGCAAGCATGTGTGAGTGTTAGATCAGAGCAGAGACAAGAGGTTTTTATAAGAAAATAAGAAGGAAAAAGGGAGCAATGGGCTAGTAACCCCTTCTCCTGTAGAAATTACTAAATTTAAAAAGAAAAACTTTCATTTTTCTTTTTAGGTCATCCCGCCTCAGTGGGATACAGCTGGTTTGTTAAAAAAAAAAAAAAAGTTTTTCTTTTTTGGGTCACCTCGCCTTAGTGGGACACAACCAGCATATTGCAAAAAAAAAAAAAAAAAAAAAAAAAAAAAAAAAAAAAAAAGGAAGGAAGGAGCACTGCACCAGGTCTACCGACCCATGCTAGACAGGTTCAACTCATACCCAAGACTTTCATTTCAATTATTCTACTCAGGAGTTTGTTCCACTCATCCCCAACTCTATTACCAAACCAATGCTCTCCTATATGGTTTCTAAATCTAAATTTTTCCAACTTGAACCAGTCAGGTCACACCAGTTCACCACCACCCAGATAATTCCTCAGCCCCAAGAAATTGGGTTTGGAGTGTGAGCAAGGTAATATTTATGAAGGGATTCAAGGAAATTAGCTAGCTGGACTAGAGTACTGGAAGTGGAAAGGGTAGTGCCTGCACTCTGAAAGAGGGGTGGAATGTTCCAACTGAAGGGTAATCTGAACAGTGACATCAACACACTTCTTGAAAGAAAGCTATTGAATGAATGATGATGAATGTGTTTTCTTTTTTGGGGTCACCTTGCATTAGGGGAAGGAAAAAAGGTACAGTTCCTACACTTTGGAGGAGGAATGGGTATGTTACAGTTTAGAGGATTATTTCAACCATGATGCTTGTCCATGTATGGCAAGACAGTTATTAAATGTATGATGGTGATTGTGTCCTTTTCTTTTGGTTTGGGTCATTCTATCTTGGTTAGAGAGAGCCAGTGTTTTAAAAATAAGTAAATGTCAATGTAATATTATGTAACTGGTTTAGTATCCATGATTTTACATTTGTTTACCATGATTATTGCCTTTGTAATGAAATACAGCACAATTTCAAGCAAATTTTTCTCGGAGGCCACCTGGCTATTAAGATCAGCGACCATTATAGCAAGGTTTCACTATGTTTGTAATTTTTATGAAAAATGTGTCCATGATACCTACTTGCTTGCTAATTTTATAATAAGCTCTGCTGGAATCTCATCTTGAGTCGTCCATGAATCATTGCTGTCCTCATTATCACTATGAAGCGTTTCTTCACAATCACTCACTAGAAAAATGAGAGAAAAACTCATGAGTCTAGATCATTTACTTTTAATAACACATTAAAAATGTCATATAAAAGTGTACATATCTGAAAATAAATCTGGAAAAACTACCCTTCACATTTCAACAACTGTTGAAGAATTGTGTAATGCTTGTGATTATCTTACAGAAGTTGTGAACAACAATTACTTTTGACAATCCCTGAATCACAAGTGCATTAAAAGCTGGAGTTTGGTACTGTACTTCAATTTAATGTGTACATTTTATTTTGCAGACAGTTTATCATGTAGTGGTTTTAAACTATAACCCTTAAAACACTTACTGATAATGCTATTAAAATACTGTACATATAATAACTTACCAAATGAAAAAGTAATACAGAAATGAGAAGAATAATAAACTTAAGAACAATTTACCTACCTTTTTTATAGTAAACATGATACAAACATTTAAAGATGAGATCATCGCTATTATAGTAATATTGTACATAGTTAAAGCGAAGTTTTTCTGGTAAGAAAAAGATATACAGCTACCTATAATAAAATATTTAGACAACAAACCATTGCAGTCACAGTGAATCACAGCATTTTTGCTTTCCATCCATAGTACTCTTCAGCTGTTTTACAATAACACAATTTTACAATATCTTACACATTATAGAATTTTTTTTTAGAATGCAAATATTCCTATACACCGTGTAACTACCCAAGCTCTCATGCCCTGACTAACCTGGAGGGCTGTTACTGATTGCGCTGACAGGAGTGCTCTCTCGTGTGGAGGATGGAGTACCCACACTGGACCCTCCCACGCTTGAGCCTCCTCCACTCGAGCTGCTCATGCTCGAGCCCACACTTCCCATTGTCTAGAACAAGTGGTATGTCTTTGACCACCTCAAACTTATATAAATTTTTAAGCAACACCATAGCAACTCTCCTCCAAATTAATTTTCATTCAAAGAACCTCAAGAGTTCTTGAAAACTATACAAAACAAATATTAATATGAATACTGCAAATAGGGAACAAAATATTGAGCCTAATAATGACATGTACCACATGTAATGAATATATACTCAATAAAAATGTATACAAACACTTTATTTTTATTAACACATTAAATCATAGTTTAGAAGAGATGAACAGCTGAGTGATAACATCATTCACTTAGTCATGAATAAATACACATACTGGTACGTATTCTGAAATGTAATTTATTTAAAGCATTACATTATTAACTTATGACCCTCCTATTTCCATCATATACATGAAAAACTATTTCATAAATTTTTGAACTAAACATTGGATTTTTTCAAATAAAATGCAGAATATGGCATTTAAAAACCTGATAAATAAATACTTGCCTCATAAACGGTAACAAAGAGAAGTTATGCTATTGCAGTACCTTTGGTCTTTGAATGTTACACACAAGTGTAATACAGTCCGGTGTTGGAAATTTCTAGTGAAATTAAGAAGTACGGTACTCCATTAAGATTAGGAAGTTAAAGCTGTACTGCAGAACATGGAGTTAAAATGTAAAATTTGGGATGCATGCTGGCTATGCCAAAAGATTTAGTTAAAAGAATAACTCACTGAACCACAAATGGATTATTGATGGCAAACAGACCGAGAGAAGGTAAAATATACAAATACAGTAAGGCCCCGCTTTATGGCGTTTCCCCTTATGGTGTTCCGCTAATATGGCGATTTCAAATTATGACCAAAATCTGCTATACAGCAAGTGGTCTTTCAAATACGACGTGCCCTACACGGTTTGTTTACATTCTCCATGAGCACATCTATTATGTCAGGAACTTTCCAAAATTTCAAGTGTTTTAAAAGTTATTGCATATTTTATATGTACTCTAATAATTATAACTGTACCTAAATACACCTACCATCCAACTTATGACCGAGTTCGGTTCCGAGAAACCAGTCATAAGTCGAAATGGACGCAAGTCGAACTTTACTACTGAATATCAACATAACATTTTTGTAATGACTTTATTTTATTGTTTTATTTTGGTATTTCATGTTTTACTTTACTTTTTATGCTGTTAGTACTGTATTTTATACTGTAAGGTTTAGGATAAACACTGTGTACAACACAAACACTTGTTTATTTCCCAGAAATTTGGCATAAAACACACGGTCGTAAGTTGAGTCGTCGTATGTCGAGCAGGTCGTAAGTCAGATGGTAGGTGTATACTTATACACTGTGCTGGCATGCAGGTACACATTAAAATCACTAAGTCTCTCTCTATTCATGATGCCATAGTAATACTATGTAATAATAATCTCTCTTGGGCACATTAAATGACTTATTTTACATTAATATAGACATTTTCGTTACTTCATCTATATTTTCTTCAAAATTATATAAGAAACATGTTACATAGCATATAAACATTAAAGATACACCAACAGAAAAAAAACTGACAAATATGAGATTTGTTTACAAAGCAGCTTTGTAGGAGTGTCGGAAGAATTAAGTTTTCTCAAGTCAAACACTGGGGTATAACTGTAGATAAATATTCCTTTTGTATGCCTTCACTCTATATATAGCAATTCACAACCCTTGTGGGTTTAGTGCTTCTTTTTTATTATGATTATAATAATAATTTGTTATAATAATAATTTGTAATAATAATAATTTGTCAGAGCATCATTCCTTCTAAAAATTACACAAGAAAGGACGTGTTGGAGACAACTTGTACACAATGTAAGGTGTTTGTATGAATGTTTATGAACCATAACCAGATGCTTTGTCTGTTTGTTTACATAGTGGGTGGGGTGGCGAGGCTGGGTTCCCTACACTACCCTACCTACCACACTGACTTTCTACAAATAAATACTGTATATTGTATATTCTACAAATAAATATGTACTGTATATGCATCTTGAGAGTGAGCCGCAGGCATGATCACCAAAGCCTCAGTCAAGCACCTAAATTAGTGGGAGCTCTTGAAGTCCCTCGAGCTGCACTCCTTGGAATGTAAGTGAGAAAGATACATAATTTACCCTTGGAAAATTTTGTGGGGATTGATCCCTTACTTGCACACCAAACTCATTGGATATGAAAGCAAGAGGCTTGGCAAATGGTGTAGGATATCAATGATGAAGAGCTGGAGTGCAATGAATACGCGGAGAGAACTCGGTAAGTGTAAAAGGACCACGACTCTAATATCCACCCTTCATGTAGAAGGGGAATAACCCATGAACCCCCTAGCTGTCTTCAAGAGGTTCTCGACAAGCTCATTAAGTCGGTTCCTGAGATACATACGTTGGAGGTTTAACCCTTTGACTGTTTCAGGCCCCTTTCTGAAACTGTCATTCTATGTCGATAAATTTTTGAAAAAAAAAAAAAAAATCATTTTTTCTTATGAAATGATAGAGAATCTTTTCCCGATGGTAATGCCACCAAAAGTTCGAAATTTGGTCGAAAACTCGTGGAATTATGCTCCGGCGAAGTTAGCGGTCTCGGCGACATATGCGTATCGGCGATTTCGCCGACTTTGAGCCCTATTTTCAGCCAATTCCGTTGTTCCAGTTGACCAATCTCATAGCTATTTCTTTAGAACTCCATTTTATCTATCAGCTGAGTACAAGAAACCTCACATTTACCAATTTGGACTACCCAATATTGTGGTCAGAAATTGGCAATTTGGCCAATTTCACGCAAACTAAAAAAGATGCCAATTTCAAAATAGGGTCCAGAATAAACAAGGTAGACATTCTTGGCACTAAAATAACATATCCTCTGTTCATTAGTCACATCTCTAGGTCCCTCTTATATTATTATTGCTTTCTATTTTGATTTTTTATTCATACAAAAAAATACAAAATTTACTGTTATGCAGACTACTGCATTATTGTAAAAATGGTATAAATAATATCAGTGCACTAGTGAAAGAATATTAGACTCCCCAGTTGATGTGTATTGGACGTGTGGTGTGATTTGTTTACTCCTGAACATTGGTAAAAATCGAACATTTCCGCTACTTTGAGCTCAGTTTCAAGGTCAGTTTTCATCGTCAAAGTAATGAAAATCATCTCTATTTCTGTAATATGTTTTCCATTTTATCACCTAAGACCATGAAAACGCAAATACATCGATAAATACTATACGAAAATACACCTCAAAGTCGGCGTTTTAATCCAAAAAAACGATCAGAGTTTTTTTTTCTCATTACGCACTGTGTGCTGCAGGATTTTTTTTATGTGGTGCACACTGACCACACAGACCCATTCTCTCACATGTGGGCCTACCAGCTTTCTTCCGCTTGATTTGAAGCCGCTACAATTATCGAGTATATATACGTCTGAAACACTGGCTCGTAAGACGTATATATACGACCAAAACAGTCAAAGGGTTAAGCATTGTCATAGTATATTGTGTGTCTGTGGGGTGGCCAGGAGGGCTACCACACCTTACTCTTACAGTAAATACTACTCACCTTTTGCCCTACATTAAGACTACAAATATTTTGAGGTAAATAATGAGTGCACTGTGTGTGTATTTTACTTTTTATTGTATTTTAATGCCTAGTTTTATTGCTAACTTAATATGTTAGTGTAAACTTGTTATCTGACATTTATATGCATTTGTAAGTGGAAAAAATAGTGTTTTGCTTTCCGGCAATGTTTGCTTTCTGGCAGTAACCTGGAACCTAACCTGCAGTATATGTGGGACCCTACTGTACGTATATAGATATCTGGTTTAGAAAGATGTGTATGTATGTATGAATGTGTATGTGTAGAACTATTGTTAAAATACTGCCAAGCTGACAACAATAATTTTAAAAAAGGGTTGCACAGCCATTTTACTGGGTTGGATCAGTGGACTACAATATAGCAAAAGCTTGGGTTCCAAAACTTATATATACCACAATTTGCACAGAGGTAATACTTTTTGTCACAATTTTCCACTTCATGTAAAGGAACTGTAGCTCATATTCTTAGCCAATAATAACCTGTTAGCTATACAAGGCTGATAAAATATGTACTTTTCATTTTTTAGGCCTCAGCTTATTCAGTGAAAAAGTGAAAACAAAAAATGTACTTGCTCTTGTACTGTATTGAAAAATTGGCTTTTTTTTAGTGCAACCTTTTAAACTGTAGTCTGAACAACAATAAAGTGTCTTGACAATAGAACAAAATCATGGTGTTGCCAGTCCCAATAAAAAGAACATAGACAGCCAATGTTCAGTCTAATTCAAGCCTTACTGAGACAAGAATGAAAGTTCATTTATAGATGAAAGAGGTAACAAATAAGAATGTCTAAATAGCAGCCTTCAAAGATAAGTACAAGTTCTGAACCTGAGGCAACCATTTGTAGAAATTAAGTAATTCCCTTCCATAAACTTGAATCAAAGTCTGTTAGTTTATAGATCAAACAGTTCTAAACTTTTTGTTTAGCTATATCAACAGACACTTCTTGAAAGATTCCAATCTATCTTGTACAGTTTGCAGCATTATGATTTTTTCCATGTGCTTTTCAAGATTATTCTGATGTGGAAAAATATTTAATTCCACTAAAAGGAACTGACACTGCAGAAGCTCAAATTTACATTAAAAAGTCAATACATTATTTGCAAAGTGTGAAACAAGCAGCTGATAGTAAAGTCAATTTTTTTCAATTATTTCAAGGGCTGAGGCTCTTGCTATTTGATGCTATTTCCTTAACAGACTGATGCACCTGCATCAATACCCTCTGGTAAAGCCATGGACCCATCAAAATATGTACCACTAATGACTGCAGCTGCTGCTGATACAGCAATTGTTACACAGAGATGTTCTGAGACTGGTACTCGGGCTTGGGACTTGACAGGGGCCAAGGCTGTCACCTCCAAAGGTGCAGTAAAGGGAGAAACAGCCCTGAAAATGTAGATGCCTAATACAAAAGGATTGCCCCTTATCCTCAAATTAGGCCTTGTAAAACCCAGATGGAAGGGATTCACATAAGGACAGGTAAGGGGATCACGAAAGGAAAATTATTATTTTATTATCACACTGGCCGATTCCCACCAAGGCAGGGTGGCCCGAAAAAGAAAAACTTTCACCAAAGGGGTTATAAATCAATGTTTTACTGACTCTGTTTACAATGTGACTCCTTAAATAATGTTTTTTGCCATTATAACAACTTCTTTATTGACTTGAAAATTATAATGTCCTAAATAGTTAGAACCTAGGTAGTAGGTTGGTGGACAGGAACCGCCCAGGGAGGTACTACTGTCCTGCCAAGTGAGTGTAAAACTGAAGCCTGTAATTGTTTTACACAATGGTAGGATTGCTGGTGGCTTTTTTTTTTTCTGTCTCAAAAGGAGAAGTAGATGTAAAATAGAAAGAGACAGGCACTCCCTTTACAGGCGACGGAAAAGAATAACAGAGCGGCTAAAAGAGGTCAATATATCTGAAATGCGTAGGGAGACACTGGTCAGAGAAATAGCAAGCATCGAACTCAAGCTAAAGGAATCTTATAGGAGTCAGGAATCGCGGGAAGAACTAAAAGCCATAAATAAAATCGAAAGAAACCCAAAGTATTTCTTCTCCTATGCCAAATCAAAGTCGAGAACAACGTCCAGTATTGGGCCCCTACTTAAACAAGATGGGTCCTACACAGATGACAGCAAGGAAATGAGTGAGCTACTCAAGTCCCAATATGACTCAGTTTTTAGCAAGCCGCTAACCAGACTGAGAGTCGAAGATCAAAATGAATTTTTTATGAGAGAGCCACAGAATTTGGTTAACACAAGCCTATCCGATGTTATCCTGATGCCAAATGACTTCGAACAGGCGATAAATGACATGCCCATGCACTCTGCCCCAGGGCCAGACTCATGGAACTCCGTGTTCATCAAGAACTGCAAGAAGCCCCTATCACTAGCCTTTTCCATCCTATGGAGAGGGAGCATGGACACGGGGGTCGTCCCACAGTTACTAAAAACAACAGACATAGCCCCACTCCACAAAGGGGGCAGTAAAGCAACAGCAAAGAACTACAGACCGATAGCACTAACATCCCATATCATAAAAATCTTTGAAAGGGTCCTAAAAAGCAAGATCACCACCCATCTAGAAACCCATCAGTTACACAACCCAGGGCAACATGGGTTTCGAACATGTCGCTCCTGTCTGTCTCAACTATTGGATCACTATGACAAGGTCCTAGATGCACTAGAAGACAAAAAGAATGCAGATGTAATATATACAGACTTTGCAAAAGCCTTCGACAAGTGTGACCATGGCGTAATAGCGCACAAAATGCGTGCTAAAGGAATAATAGGAAAAGTCGGTCGATGGATCTATAATTTCCTCACTAACAGAACACAGAGAGTAGTCGTCAATAGAGTAAAGTCCGAGGCAGCTACGGTGAAAAGCTCTATTCTACAAGGCACAGTACTCGCTCCCATCTTGTTCCTCATCCTCATATCCGACATAGACAAGGATGTCAGCCACAGCACCGTGTCTTCCTTTGCAGATGACCCGAATCTGCATGACAGTGTCCTCCATTGCAGACACTGCAAGGCTCCAGGCGGACATCAACCAAATCTTTCAGTGGGCTGCAGAAAACAATATGAAGTTCAACGATGAGAAATTTCAATTACTCAGATATGGCAAACACGAGGAAATTAAATCTTCATCAGAGTAGAAAACAAATTCTGGCCACAAAATAGAGCGAAACACCAACGTCAAAGACCTGGGAGTGATCATGTCGGAGGATCTCACCTTCAAGGACCATAACATTGTATCAATCGCATCTGCTAGAAAAATGACAGGATGGATAATGAGAACCTTCAAAACTAGGGAGGCCAAGCCCATGATGACACTCTTCAGGTCACTTGTTCTATCTAGGCTGGAATATTGCTGCACACTAACAGCACCTTTCAAGGCAGGTGAAATTGCTGACCTAGAAAATGTACCGAGAACCTTCACGGCGCACATAACGGAGATAAAACACCTCAATTACTGGGAGCGCTTGAGGTTCCTAAACCTGTATTCCCTGGAACGCAGGCGGGAGAGATACATGATTATATACACCTGGAAAATCCTAGAGGGACTAGTACCGAACTTGCACACGAAAATCACTCACTACGGAAGCAAAAGACTTGGCAGACGATGCAACATCCCCCCAATGAAAAGCAGGGGTGTCACTAGCACGTTAAGAGACCATACAATAAGTATCAGGGGCCCGAGACTGTTCAACTGCCTCCCAGTATACATAAGGGGGATTACCAACAGACCCCTGGCAGTCTTCAAGCTGGCACTGGACAAGCACCTAAAGTCAGTTCCTGACCAGCCGGGCTGTGGCTCGTACGTTGGTTTGCATGCAGCCAGCAGTAACAGCCTGGTTTATCAGGCTCTGATCCACCAGGAGGCCTGGTCACAGACCGGGCCGCGGGTGCGTTGACCCCCGGAACTCTCTCCAGGTAAACTCCAGGTACACAAGAGTAAGTCTTGCTACTTCTACTTATATTTAGGTCACATTACACATACATGTACTACAAGCATATACATACACACCCCTTTGGGTTTTCTTCTATTTTCTTTCTAGTTCTTTTTCTTGTTTATTTCCTCTTACCTCCATGGGGAAGTGGAACAGAATTCTTCCTCCGTAAGCCATGCGTGTTGTAAGAGGCGACTAAAATGCCGGGAGCAAGGGGCTAGTAACCCCTTCTCCTGTATATATTACTAAATGTAAAAGGAGAAACTTTCGTTTTTCCTTTTGGGCCACCCTGCCTCGGTGGGATACGGCCGGTGTGTTGAAAGAAAGAAATAGAACAGCAACACCCAATGATTTTAATCTATTTAATTCTGCAAATGTCTCCAGATTATCAGCTCTACCTAAGAACATTGTAATAATTTACCCTGAAAAGGCAAGCCATCAGACATCAAACTTTTCATGTAGAAGGCCTAGCTAGCCAGGGGAAAAATGAAAATACATCTACCTCAAGGTATTCAAGGATTCATAATACCCAACCTTCCATTCTATGCATAAGTTGAATTGCACCAGCAAATATCAAGTTTACTATAACAAAAGAATTAAAAGAAAGTACAGTGGAACCTCTACTTGCGAGCGCATCCACGCGCGAGTTTTTCCAAATACGACCAGTCAATGGGTTGATTTTTTGCTTCCATACGCGAGCGAAATTTCCATAAGCGAGAGGACCTCAAGGGAGGTTCCTTGACGCTGGTGAGGGGCTCTTGTTCTTGATCTAGGGAACTGGATCTCATTTGCTTGTTCGGCTATCTTATTGAAACTTGGGCAATGTATGATGGAAAGATGCTTCTTAATGTACACCAAAAATTAAAGAGATCTAAGCATAAATAATGGAGCTCACTTCTCAGCAATTAGCCACCCCTTAGCGGTATTTTCGTATGGTTTTTATGGTTGTATTCTCGTTTTTTTTTTTGCTCTCTTTTGATAGAATGGAAGATATATTACAGAAATAGATACGATTTTGATTGCTTTCACGATGAAAAATAACTTGAAATTGAGCTCAAAGTAGGAGAAATGTTTGATTCTTTGGGTATGTTCAAGAGTAAACAAATGACATCACTGTCCATTCCAATATGCAGTCGTGAATGGGTTGACATTATTCATACAATTGCAATAAAAATTACAAATTATTTATATAGTAATAATAATAATACATATGTAATAATAATAGTATAATAATAATAATAATAATAATAATAATAAGGTAGTAGGTTGGTAGACAGCAACTGCCCAGGGAGGTACTACCGTCCTGCCGAGTGTAAAACGGAAACCTGTAATTGTTTTACATGATAGTAGGATTGCTGGTGTCTTTTTTTCTGTCTCATAAACATGCAAGATTGCAGGGACGTCTTGCTACTTCTACTTACACTTAGATCACACTACACATACGTGTACAAGCATTTATATACACACCCCTCTGAGTTTTCTTCTATTTTCCCTCTAGTTCTTGTTCTTGTTTATTTCCTCTTATCTCCATGGGGAAGTGGAACAGAATTCTTCCTCCATAAGCCATGCGTGTTGTGAGAGGCGACTAAAATGCCAGGAGCAAGGGGCTAGTAACCCCTTCTCCTGTATAAATTACTAAATTAAAAAGAGAAACTTTCAGACAGGATGGGACTTACTCAGACAGGATGGGACTTACTCATACAGGATGCAACTTACTCAGACGGGATGGGACTTACTCAGAAGGGATGGGACTTACTCAGACAGGATGGGACTTACTCAGAAAGGATGGGACTTACACAGACAGGATGGGACTTACTCAGAAAGGATGGGACTTACACAGACAGAATGGGACTTACTCTGACAGGATGGGACTTACTCAGAGAGGATAGGACTTACTCAGAGAGGATGTGACTTACTCAGACAGGATGGGACTACTCAGACAGGATGAGACTTTCTCAGACAGGATGGGACTTTCTCAGACAGGATGGGACTTACTCAGACAGGATGGGACCTACTCAGACAGGATGAGACTTTCTCAGACAGGATGGGACTTTCTCAGACAGGATGGGACCTACTCAGACAGGATGGGACTTACACAGACAGGATGGGACTTACTCAGACAGGATGGGACTACTCAGAAAGGATGGGACTTACTCAGACAGGATGGGACTTACTCAGACAGGATGGGACTTACTCAGACAGGATGGAACTTTCTCAGACAGGATGGGACTTACTCAGACAGGATGTGACTTACTCAGACAGGATGGGACTTACACAGACAGGATGGGACTTACACAGACAGGATGGGACTTACTCAGACAGGATGGGACTTACTCAGACAGGATGGGACTTACTCAGACAGGATGGGACTTACTCAGACAGGATGGGACTTACTCAGACAGGATGGGACTTACTCAGACATGATGGGACTTACTCAGACAGGATGGGACTTACTCAGACAGGATGGGACTTACTCAGAAAGGATGGGACTTACTCAGACAGGATGGGACTTACACAGACAGGATGGGACTTACACAGACAAGATGGGACTTACTCAGACAGGATGGGACTTACTCAGACAGGATGGGACTTACTCAGACAGGATGGGACTTACTCAGACAGGATGGGACTTACTCAGACAGGATGGGACTTACTCAGACAGGGCAGGGCCACCCTGCCTTGGTGGGATACGGCCAGTTTGTCGAAAAAAAAATAATAATAATACATATATAATAATAATGTACTATATAATAACAATTATAATAACAGACAGCTTCAAAATGCCATCACTATATGGCAGCTTTTAGCACAACAAAGAGGGAGAGGTTGTGGCCACCTCCACCTGTTACATAATGACATATTTTATTCATTCTAGAGTATATATCAGGTTTCTATGTTATTTATATTGTTTATTATGTCATATTAAATGAACTGTGATAGATAAATAAGCCGTATAGATGATATTAGTGAAATTATTCGAGTAGTACTTTGTCCGGTCTCCACACAAGCTCTCGTCCGCCGACGATACCACTACATGAATGACGTATTTTATTCATTTTAGAGTATATGCTGTATTAGGTTTCTATCTTATTTATATTGTTTATTATGTCATATTAGATGAACTGTGATAGATAAATAAGCCGTATAGATGATATTAGCGAAATTATTCAAGAGGTATTTTGTCCGGTCTCTAGACAAACTCTCGTCCGCTGATGATATCACTACACGAATGGCATATTTCATTCATTCTAGAGTATATATCAGGTTTCTATGTTATTTATATTGTTTATTATGTCATATTAGATGAACTATAACAGATAAATAAGCCACAGAGTTGATATTAGGGAAATTATTGAAGTACAGAATTTCACTGGAACATATTAATTGCATTTCAATTAATTTAAATGAGGAAAATTTACTCTGCAAATGAGCAAATCCAGTTGTGAGCAAGGTCACGGAACAGATTAAACTTGCAAGTAGAGGTTCCATTGTAATTATGGCAATTATTATTAACCCTTTGACTGTCGCAACCCCCAATCCTGAGGTGTCTCCTGGTGTCGCAAAATTTAAAAAAAAAAAAAAAATATTTTTTCTTATGAAATTATAGAGAATCTTTTCCCGATTGTAAAGACACCAAAAAAAAACGAAATTTGATGGAAAACTGACGGAATTACACTCTTGCGAAGTTAGTGACCTCGGCAATATTTGCAAATCGGCGATTTCGCCCACTTTGAGCCCTATTTTCGGCTAATTCCATTATTCCAGTCAACCAAACTCATAGCTATTTCTTCAGAACTCCATTTTTTCCATCGATTGAGTACAAGAAACTGCCCATTTACCGATTTCAACTACCCAATAACATGGTCAGAAATTTGCAATTTGGAAATTTCACGAAAATTAAAAAATATGACAATTTCAAAATAAGGACCAGAATGAACAATGCAGACATTCCTGGCTCTAAAATAACATTTTCTTTGTTCATCACTCATGTCTCCAGGCCCCTGTGATATTACTCTTGCTTTTTATTTTGAAATTTTATTCAAACAAAAAATAGAAGATTTACTGTTATGCAGACTACTGCAATACTGTAATAATTGTAAAAATTACATCAACCCATTCATGACTGCATATTAGAATGGCTATTTGGACATTTATTGGACAATGACATCATTTGTTTACTTTTGAACATCGGCAAAATTCAAACATTTCCCGTACTTTGTGCTCCATTTCCAGGTTCTTTTTATAGTAAAATTAATCAAAATCACCTCTATTTCTATAATATAGTTTCCATTCTATCAAATGAGACCAAGAAAATGAGAATACAACCACAAATACTATACGAAAATAGACCACAAAGTCGGCATTTTAATTAAAAAAAACTGTCTTTTTTTTTTTCTCATTATGCACTACGTGCTCCAGGATTTTTTTTATATGGTGCACACTGACCACACAGACCCATTCTCTCACATGTGGGCCTACCAGCTTTCTCCTGCCTGATTTGAAGCCGCTAGAATTTATGAGTATATATACGTCAAACACGGTACCTCGTAAACGTATATATACGGCCGCGACAGTCAAAGGGTTAAAGGCACTACTTTGGATTCTTCCGAATATTTTTAAATAAAAGTATCATATCTGTATGTACAGAATGTACCTCCATGAAATAAAGAGAGATCTAAATATCAAGTTCAGAATATTAGTGTAAAGAAAAATAACAAGCTTTCTAAAACAATTAAAAAAAGGTATTTTTACTGCAGTCTCATGTCTATTATCCAGATGGAACTAGTACCATATTCCACACCCTAGTGACCCCAGTTCACATCTCTGTGAAACAGCTTTAGCCATAAATGATTTTATCACAGTAGACGAGGCTGAGGATTTTTTTCCAATCTTACATTGGCTTATCATCAATTAATAAAGAACCACAAAAAGCACGTAATAAATTATGCAAAAATGTTCTATAGTAGAGCAGAGTTCAGCACAAGAAGAATTTCTCTCCTGAAGCTCTGTAAAGCTCTCTAAACAAATGTGAATAATGTAACTAAGCTGCCACTTATGCTCACTGAACTTACCATTAAGCAAAGAAAACTTGCAAGCTTAAATATGTGTTTCCTAATCAACAAAACTGTTGCACACTAAAAGGTGTTATTCTGTTGTACCTTTACCAGTGTTAAAAATTAGAACAAAGGAATTGACAAGCTGGAGGTTGCAAATGTACCGACTCAAAATACAGCCTCTATTTCAAATGATACTGTGTGCAAGATTTCTGAACTAGTAAAGACTTGCTTAGATTTTAACTTTCACATCTCATCCCAAATGCCATAGACAAATGCTTTGCACACCTAAGGGTTTTGGATATTTATTCTTATTAATTACCGTAATTATTGTATTTTATTTGGGGAAGCACTAAACCCATAAGGGTCAAAAAGTACCTGGGGAATATGATGCAATCAGGTCTGATCCAATAAAAGGGAGGAAAAGTTCAATTCCTTGGATCAAGAGCCCCCTCACCAACATTAATGAACCTCTCTTGAGGGGCCTCAACCATCTATAATTCCATACTGAACTACAATACTGTATTTAAAAATGTTTTACACAATTCAATCCTAAGATCTTTTCAATTTAACAAGACCCTCCAGGGTCAGTTCACAATTCATTACTGCAAGGTTATAGTCCTCACTTTGTCAAAAACTGACAAAAACAATTATCAGACACTTACCACCAATAACCTACATAATCTTTCAGTGAAAATGGTAAATGTTAAATCTGCTCAACATTTAGAAGGAAAGGAACCGATTTCTCCAAACCAACCTTGCATTAACACTTTCAGGGTCCATCCCGTAGATCAACGGCTTTACGTTGAGTGTCCAAACCGTAGATCTACGCCAAAATTCTAGCGCCGTCAAATTTAGCGCGAAAACGCTCATAGGCCTACATGTGAGAGAACGGGTCTGCGTGGTGGGTGTGCGCCATAAACAAAAAATCTAGGCGCCCGCATAGCATTGTGGGAACGCCGGCTCAGTTACCCTTGTTCACCATGCCTCGTCGCAAGTCAGCTCTCACTCCCCGGAAAATTGGGACTCTCCTCTTCCTATCTGATAGTTCTGACACTGATGGAAGTGGAAATGAAGACGAATTCTACGGTTTTGATCAGTTAGTGACCGAAAAGAATGACCAGGATATCGATAATAGTGCAGAAAACCCTGACGATCCTCAACCTTCCACCTCTGGTGTGGGCACTCGTGACTCACGGTCGGTTGTTCCTCATCGCAAGAGAAAACTAATATTTTCGCGTGGCCAGGCCTCTGACATCAGTAATGATGATGATAGTGACGTGGACTGTGATTTTATTGCGCTCGACGATCAATCGAGTAGTGATAGTGAGGAATCATATTCACCAGTGAAGCGTCGGTATGTTCGCCGCCGCATGCGCTCGGGTAGTGTACCCTATGCTGTGCCCAGGGGACGGAGTACATCCCGGAGTACATCCCGTGGCCCAACACCAGTTTTAGGTAGTGATAGCGAGGATGATGTGGCTACACTTGGCATGGATAGACCACAGGCATCAGTGGATGGTGTTAGTGGTGATGGTAGTGGCACCGCCATGCGTGACTCACCAGGCCACGCTGGGACCCATGCTGACTCGTCAGTTCAAGGACAAAGCAGAGCGCCAGCCACCAGCCCACCACAACCACAACCACCCGCACAACCAGCCTATGATGTCCAGTATCCACCAGCAAACCGTATGTGGGATTGGCAGCAAAATCCCAATTTTGTTCCCAAGCCTCACCACTTTGATGATTCTCAAAGTGGAATTCTACCTACTTGTCCCCTTGGAACCATGGCCAATGAACTGGAATTCTTTGAATTATTCTTTGACCAGCCATTGATGGAAATTATTGTCAGGGAAAGTAATAAGTATTTTGAGTACACCATGGCAAATACGATCTTATCACCACAGTCAAGACTACACAGGTGGAAAGAGACGACTGTTGCAGAAATGTATTTGCTTTTTGCAACAATAATGCTTATGCCTCATGTCTATAAGCATAATATAAAAGCATACTGGTCCACAGATCGGCTAATTTCTATCTTACTCTTACATATGTTGCACTTCTCTGACAAAACCAGGCCTGACAGAAGTGACAGGTTATACAAGATTAGAAATGTTTTCATGTATCTCAAACAAAAGTTCAGGATATACTTTTATCCATTCAAGAATCTTGTAATTGACGAGTTTTTGATTTTGTTCAAAGGTAGACTGTCATTCAAGCAGTATATACCGAGGAAGAGGAAACACTTTGGTATAAAACTGTTTGTACTCTGTGATTGTGACAGTGGCCTGGTGTTGGATATTGTTGTATACACGGGTAGTAAAACATTGAAAGATACCAAGATGTTATTGGGTATCTCAGGTGACGTAGTGAGAAACATGATGGCACCTTATCTTGGTAAGGGGAATACATTATATACCGATAACTGGTACACAAGCCCATTACTCAGTGATTTCATGCGAGTGAACAAGACAGATGTGTGTGGCACAGTGCGTTCTAATCGTAAACATATGCCCAGGCTCAACGCAGGTGCTCGTGGTGATGACGTGCAGGTGTTTACTGCCAATGACATCATGGCATTACGGTGGCATGACAAATGAGATGTCACATTGTTGACAACCATTCACAGTAATGAAATGCAAGACAGTGGCAAAGTTGATCGAGTGACTAATGAACATATTCGAAAACCAGTGTCAGTGATTGATTATACACAAAACATGCGCTTGGTTGACAAGTGTGACATGCAGATTGGTTTTGTTGACTGTGTTCGTAAGAGTTACAAGTGGTACATGAAACTTTTCTTCTATCTCATGGACATTTCAATGCTCAATGCATATAATATGTACCAAATAAAGACTGGCAACAGACCACCGTATGGTGAATTTTGTTTGTCTGTTGTCAGACAACTCATAATGAAGTACCAGGTAACAACACCTGCTATACAACATGGTCCTCGAATTCCTCAGGATATACCCAAGCGTTTGAGGAGAGGTGATCATTTCATAATACAGCTTCCTTCAACTCAGAAGAAATTTGCTCAGAAGAGATGCATTGTCTGTGCACAAACAAAACGACGGCAACAAAGACGCAAAGACACTCGGTTTATGTGTGAGGAATGTAAGGTGCCTCTGTGCATGGTGCCTTGTTTCAAGGAGTTCCACAAGCTCCAGCAGTTCTAAAATCATGTCCAGTGATTGTAAATATGTAAATATATGATAGAACATTAGTATTATACAATATTTGTGCATGTTTATTGTAATAAACAACAGTGGTAAACAATAATACGATAATAACTTTAGTGCGGTTATCGTGTTCAATACAGAACATTATATACAGTATTGGTCTCTCAGGCCCCAAATGTTAGTAGGAATAGAAAAAAATTGGAAAAGAAAAGAAAAAAACTAAAACCACAAAATAATGTAATGCGCGTATGTGGAATTCGTCGATGTTGCCACCACCACAACTTCTTGGCACTGTATCTCGGTAAGTACTGATCAGATTTTTTTTTTTTGTCTTATTACCTTCACAAAAATATGCTCTTTAATTCTGTAAGAAAAATAATTTTTTTTTTTTCAAAATTTCTTGGACACTGGAGCACCACTTCAGATTTTGGCCTTGGACCCTGAAAGGGTTAATCACTTCTGCTCAACCCTGGACCCCTGATACAACTAGAAAATGACACTGGAGAATCTTTTTAACAAGGATATGAGATGTTAGCAATCTATTTTTTTTAGCATTGAAATGGCCTGTGGTGCAACTTGTTGTCACATGATCCTTAAGAGAACTTATTTCATATGGACTGCATTGGCTCATTGCCTATTTTAATTTAAGGTTTCCTGCAACAACAAAAATCCTGAGTTGTTGAATCTCTGATCCCTGATAAATGGTTCACAAGGATATGTTCTTAGCAACATACTTCTTTCTTATATTTTTTAAAAGTGCCTTTGGCATTCCTACCTTTGTATCTAAAACTCTGCAGTTGAATTTATTATGTATACATGTATTGGGTTTTACTGGTATTTCTACTCTGGAGTTAACCATGTCATGCCACCATAATATGTTTAATGGAAACTAGTCATGAAATAACGTGAAAACAGAAAAAAATAGTACCATACACAAAAAAAACAAGAGGCCACAATTTTAAATTAACAAAAAATAAAAAAAAAAGGCACTGAAAGACTGGAAAGTTTTTTTCAAACAGTGAGGCAGAGAAGTTAGGCCTTTGCTTTTGTGCATTAACTGTCTTCCCTTGTAGCCACATACAGAATAAGAAGGAAGAAAGAATGGAGAAACACTACAGCAGGCCTACTAGCCCATGCTAGGCAGGTCCCCCACACACCCATCTCAACCCACTCAAGTACCTGGCCAACCTATTTTCAGAAATACCCAAGGTTCTCACCTCAGTGATGATACTAGGGAGTATGTTTCACTCATCCACAACTCTACTGCCAAACTAATGCTTTCCTATATCCCTTCTAAATCTAAATTTGTCAAACTTGAACCAATTGACTAGATGTTTTCAACGCATTATTTATATCCCCTTATTTAATCCTGCTTTTCATTTGTAGACTTCAGGCATAGCCTCTAATTCTATGTCTTTCAACTCTTCAAGGGAGGTTCCTTATTGCTGGTGAGGGGCTCTTGATCTAGGAACTTGGATCTGTGCTCCAGTTCCCTGAATTGAGCCTGAATACCTTCCATAACCTCCCCCCACCAAAGGCGCTGTATAATCCCTATGGGTTTAGAGCTCCCTCATGATCATAATACAGTGGAACCTCAGTTTTCAAGATTAATCCATTCTAAAAAGTCGGACGAAAACTGAAGCAATATTTACCATAAGAAACAATGCAAATCCAATTTATCCGTTCCAGACACCCAAACATATTAACAAAAAATACATTTTATGGAGAATAACTATAGTTTTACACGCAGAAAACAATGAGAAATAAATATAAATTACTAATGAAATGGATGAATGAACATATAACATCACCTTTACCTTTATTGAAGACTCTTTGTTGGTGTATGGAAGATGGCGAGGAGGGGAGAGAGAAGAGGAGAGGTTATTGTTTGGAAGGGGAATTCCCATCCATAAGGACTTCAGGTAACAAGGCCCTATCTGGGGTTACTTCCCTTCTTTGTCTTTTAATGGCACTAGGACCAGCTTGAGTCACTGCACCCCTATTGCACAAAAAATACGTCCAGAGAGGTCTGTTTCTGGCATCCCTTTAAGATTTGCCTAAAATGGGACAAGGCATTTTCATTGAGCATGTTGCAGACATGGCTTGCAACAGCTTTGTTAGGGTGATATTTCTCCACAAAACTTTGCAACTCACTCCACTTTGCACACGTCCTTAATCACTGAAGAAGGCACATTCGGAACTTTCTTTGTCTCCATGGTGGTTTATTTAGCAGTAGCACTCAATAACCAAGCACAAAAAACAATGGATTATTACAAAATGTTTCAGATGAACGCATGGGGTGATGCTCACTCAATGAGAAACAAAGACAGACTGAGTCAAGAATGCATGGGATGCTTTGTGTGGGCGCTTGAGTGACCGAGTCATGCGGACACATTTGGTACAGACCATTTTCAACTCTACGAAAACTGAGTGGATGTATGAAAACTGGGACAAAATTTTGACGAAAAGAGTCATCGAAAACCAAATTCTACGAAAACTGGGGCATACAAAAACCAAGGTTCCACTATAATAATAATAATAATACACCTTTCAAGATAATACAAATTCAGTGGAGTCTACCTTCATGGGAAAGATTTCCAAAATAAAGGATCTATATTTTCCAGTGCACTTACAGTACGCCCATTCTGTAGTATGAAGACCAGAAGCAAGCACCATTATCTAAATGAGGCCTTCCCAAGGATATATAAAGTTGAAAGTATAACCAAAAGACTTATTATTAATCCCTCTTGATAAGAAGTCAAGAATTCTGTTAGCTTTATTGCAAAAAACTTATTCATTATTGTTTTGTCTTCAGATTATTGCTAACAAAAACTCTTAAGTCTTTTTTGCATTCAGTGTGAATGAGATGTACATTATTTAGGTTATACATACATGCTAGATCATCCTCTAGGTCTCTAGTGTCCTCAGAATTTATTTGACAACCTATTTCAGTGTCATCGGCAAACTTGCTAATGTTGCTATTCATTCCCAAATACTAACTCCTGTGGAAGACCACTTGTAATAGGTCCCATTTTTAATTTCTTTTCATTTATGTAAACTGTTGCCTACTGATCAACTATGCCTTAACCTTGGAGATAATGTCTACACCTATTCTATGGACTCCTACTTTCTTCAACAGTCTCCTGTGTGAAACTATAATATTCCTTACTGTAATCAACATACACTGCATAATCATGCACTCATTATCTTGGTCTAAAGCCTCAAATGCCTTAATGACAAAGGTTAGTAAATTTATAAGATGTAAATGCCCCTTTGTAAAATCATGCTGAGATTCATTATTAAATTATATCTTTCAAAGTGAATTTTAATTCTGTCTACATATATTGATTTCATCAACATCCTGCAACTGAGGTTAAGCTAATTGGTCTACAATTTGCAGTTAAGGACCAATCACCTGCTTTGTACATAAATGGGTATCACATTTGCCATTACTTATTTATTTGATCTAATATGCATTTGTTGTGATCTGTTAAAAAGACTATGTAAATGGTTTACTAATTTCATCCTAACATTTCAGAGCCCTTAAAAACAGTCAGGGCCAGGTGACTTGTTTGGTTTTAACCCCATCACTGTCACAACCCCTGTAATTAAAAGATTCGACAGTGTTACAGTTAAAAAAAAATTATCTTCTCAATTACGGGGAATCTATTTATGAAAATAATGGCACCAAAAAGGTGAATTTAATGAAAAACTTATGGAATTATGCAGGTGCAAATTATTATAATCAAAGAGAAGTGCTAAACCTACAAGGGTCATAGTGCAGCAGGGCAGGGAAGGGTGCAGGGGTACTGGATGCAGGTGCAAAGTTAATGGTCTAGGTGCAATTTACACATTGGTGATTTTGCTCACTTTGAGTCCTATTTTAAGCCAATTCCTATCTATTTCATTTGTAAGGGGTTAAAAGATAAAGAATCTAACACAAAGTGGGAGTTGTCACAGTTGCTCTTTGCTGATGACTGTGCAATTGGGAGATTCTGAAGAGAAGTTGCAGATGTTGGTTGATGAGTTTGGTAGGGTATGTAAAAGAAGGAAGTTAAAAGTGAATACAGGAAAGAGTAAGGTGATGAGGATAACAAAAAAAATTAAGTAATGGAAGACTGGATATCAGATTGGAGGGAGAAAGTATGGAGGTGGTGAATGTGTTCAGATATTTGGGAGTGGACATGTCAATAGATGGGTCTATGAAGGATGAGGTGAATCATAGAACTGACGAGGAGAAAAAGGTTAGTGGTGCACCGAGGGATCTGTGGAGACAAAGAACTTTATCAACGAAAGCAAAGAGGGGAATATATGAGAGTATAGTTATACCAACGCTCTTGTATGAGGCATGGGTTGTGAATGTTGCAACAGAGAGAAGGCTGGAGGAAGTGGAGATGTCATGTCTGAGGGCAATGTGTGGTGTGAATATAATGCAGAGAATCTCTAGTTTGGAGATTAGGAGGTGGTGTGGGATTACCAAAACTCTTATCCAGAGGGCTGAGGGGTTACTGAGATGGTTTGGACATGTAGAGAGGATTGAATGAAATAGAATGACTTTGAGAGTATACAAATCTGGAGAGGAGGGAAGGGGTCAGCCTAGGAAAGGGTGGAGGTAAATGAGGTTTTCTGTATGAGGGGCTTGGACTTCCAGCAAGTGTGCGTGAGCATGTTAGACAGGAACAAATGGAGACAAATGGTTTTTAGGACTTGAGGTGCTGTTGGAGTGTAAGCAAGGTAACATTTACGAAGGGATTCAGGGAAACCAGCAGGCCGGACTTGAGTCCTGGAGATGGGAAGTACAGTGTCTGCACTCTGAAGGAAGGGTGTTAATGTTGCAGTTTTATAACTATAGTGTAGGCATGCCTCTGGCAAGACAGTGATGGAGTGAATGATGATGAAAGTTTTTCTTTTTCGGGCCACCCTGCCTTGGTGGGAAATGGCCGACGTGTTAATAAAAAAAAAATATTTACTTGTAAGGCTTTTGTTCTATCAACTGAGCACAAGAAACTGCCCATTTAACTGTCAGAACTACCCTACAATGTGCAATGAAGTCAATAATTTGGCCATTCTTGCATAAAATTAAAAGAAAAATAAATACAAAATAAACTCTATAGAATTCCAACCACTAAAGAAACCTTTCCTCTTTTCACTTATCACATCCCTAGGCCTCTCTTACGTAAGATTTTCCCTACATTTTGAGGTCATCACACAAGAAAATAAAATTTTACCCTCAGATAATATAAATATAACCAAGAATAATTGGTCACATTCTAGGCAGAGACCCAGTTCTGAACCTTGGTATGATTAACACCCATTCCAAGCACAAAATGCCAGTAAAACCCTGTATAATCCACTAAAAACAATACAACTGTGCTAAATTTTAAGTCAGTAATACAGTAAATCAATATTTTTAATGAAAGATCCAACAAAAGTATGTCTGGTAACAAGTGCTTTCATTTCATTCAGCATGCAGATCATCAATTCAGAGTACAGTAATAGTTATAATATATGGAAATAACTCACCTTGCCTGGTGAATTAAGGAGTGAAGAAAGATGCAGTGAACTCCCATTATTTGTATTAGTAGTAAGGTTAGGTGGTGGAGACTTGCTATTTGTACGCTTTCCAGAAGATGATCCAGACGATTTTGAATGAGATAATTTGGGAATTTTAGACTGAGGACCCCCAGGGGTCTTACTGCTAAGTGGGTGCTTGCGAGGAGTAGCTCGAGGGGCACTTGGGCTGAAGAACCGCAAGACAGATGACAAGGGAAGGCATGATGGCTGCTGGGTTTCTTGAACAGCTTCTGTTGCTGGATCTGTAATGGTTTCTGAAAAAGAAAAAATTATTTGCTTTAATGAAAGATTTACCAAAAATAAAAAGGATATAAGAAAAAATAATTTAAATGTAATATCCATGCAGGTTTAGTACATATTTGTGAATTCTGTACCATATAAAATACAATGCAGTACAAAACTTATTACACAAAATGACCCAAATATTTAAAAAAAAATAACATTTCAGCATATGGGTGATGAGCCAGTGGAGACTATGATTTTAGATATTGAATGCAAACTCCATACATACAGTACTTAATTTTTAAGTGTAAATATGACAAGTCTATGGGTTAGAGATTCATTACAAGAAGTGGGGGTCCAAGAGCTGGAAAGCAAATCCCAAAAACACAATAAAAGTTGGAAGAAACCATTAAGCTTCAATAAATATATTAAGAATGCCTTTTTCTAACCATTTAAAACTATGTTTAAAGGGGTTTAATTCCAGCTCAAGTCTTTTGATTGTTGAAATATAACTCCTGACTCCACAACTTTTATGGCTATCCCTGAGGAAGTTGAGCTCCAGCTTTTCAGTTTGACTGAACTTAAGGATGCTGAGCTGCACCACTTGTTTTGCTGAGGATATGTAGGTCCAGTTCCTGGTTCTTGCACCTCTAATAGATATCTTGAAAAAGTCCTTTCCTAACCATCTCCAACTTAGGCTGTGGATGGAGGGTGCAATACCAGCTTCTGGGGCTCTTGAAGGTGCAAAATTACAGCTCCTGGTCCCATAACTCATCTACCTGCATTCCAGTTTCTGAGCCTGCCACCTCTTTAGGGTTTTGAGCTCCAGTTCCTAGGCCTACTAAGGGTGTTGGACTCCAGCTTCAAGCCCTCTTGTAATCAAGTTACAGCATCTGGGCCTACATAATTAACTCTTCATGGGTTAAGTTCAAGCTTCTGGGATGGTTATTCACCACCTTACATATCCAACCTACATGCATATAGCATACTTCTGTACATCTTCCCAACTCTTACAACTCTCTCACATACATACCTCTATACTCATCCCTTACCCATACAGCTTACTCCAACACTCCTAAAACTTACTTTTACACCCTACCCATAACCCTGGAACTTACAATTACATTCCTCCCACACCATATAAATGTAGTGGACATTAGTAGCCAGGAATACTGCTTGCAATCACAGTGACCAAAATGTATTTTAAAAAAGAAGTCTAGGTGTAAAATTTTACAGAATATAGACAAATTGAGCACATTTTGTAGCTCATCTTACTTACTCTGGTGGCCTGGTGGTTAACGCTCTTGCTTCACACGGTGAGGGCCTGGGTTCGATTCCCAGCCAGAGTAGAAACATTGGACGTGTTTCTTTCCACCTGTTGTCTATGTTCCCCATCAGTAAAATGGGTACTTGGGTGTTAGTCGACTGGTGTGGGTCGCATCCTGGGACACTGACCTAAGGAGGCCTGGTCACAGACCGGGCCACGGGGGCGTTGACCCCCGGAACTCTCTCCAGGTAAACTCCAGGTAAGCCTTTTTCTCTTCTTAACCTTTTGTAGCTCTATGCTTTTTGTAATGCACACACATACCATTACTTAAAACAAAAAAATTTTTGCCTAATATACATTCTGAAAAGCTTTTGTTGATATTCTTCCATTCCTCTACCTTAAGGCTATTATATGCTGTACCAGTGTAGCATACGATTTTTCTCAATTTCATTTACGAGCCCTTAGCTATTTCTGATGCTCTCAATATTTAATTACACAAGCTATAAACTTCATGTTTCAGGTTATTGGCTGGTCACAGACCGGGACGTGGGGGAATTGATCCCCCGAAACCCTCTCCAGGTATCTAAGAACATAAGAACATAAGAACGAAGGAACACTGCAGAAGGCCTACTGGCCCATGCGAGGCAGGTCCAAGTCTCCTACCGGCTTAAGCCAATGCACCCAACCTAGTCAGGTCAGGTCACATTGACTTAAGGGAGGAACACGGCAACCGACCTGGTAGCACAAGCTATCAGGTCTAACTCACACCCACCCACATCTACTCATGTATTTATCCAACCTATTTTTAAAGCTACACAACGTTCTGGCCTCTATAACTGTACTCGGGAGTTTGTTCCACTCATCCACAACTCTATTACCAAACCAGTACTTTCCTATATCCTTCCTGAATCTGAATTTTTCCAACTTAAAACCATTGCTGCGAGTCCTGTCTAGGCTAGATATTTTCAGCACACTATTTACATCCCCTTTATTTATTCCTGTCTTCCATTTATACACCTCAATCATATCCCCCCTAATTCTACGTCTTTCTAGAGAGTGCAGTTTCAGGGCCCTTAGTCTATCCTCATAGGGAAGGTTTCTGATACATGGGATCAACTTTGTCATCCTCCTTTGTACATTTTCCAGAGAATTTATATCCATTCTGTAATACGGTGACCAAAACTGTGCAGCATAATCTAAATGAGGCCTAACCAAGGATGTATAGAGTTGAAGAACAACCTGAGGACTCCTATTATTTATGCTTCTTGATATGAAGCCAAGGATTCTATTAGCTTTATTGCGAACACTTATGCACTGTTGTCTTGGTTTCAGATTACTGCTAACCAGAACTCCTAAATCTTTTTCGCAATCCGTAATATTAAGATCTACATTATTTAGTTTATATGTGGCTTGGTTATTGTCCTGTCCAACATTTAGAACTTTGCATTTGTCTATATTAAACTGCATCTGCCACTTCTCCGACCACTGCATCAGTCTATTCAAATCTTCCTGGAGTGCTCGAATGTCCTCGTCAGAATGAATTCGACGGCCTATTTTGGTGTCATCGGCAAACTTGCCGATGTCGCTCTTTATGCCCTCATCTATGTCGTTTATGTAGATTGTGAACAGCAGGGGGCCCCAACACTGACCCCTGTGGAACACCGCTCGTGACACTTCCCCACTCTGATTTCTCCCCATTTATGCAAACTCTCTGCTGCCTATTTGTCAACCATGCCTCTATCCAGGAAAAAATTTCTCCTCCTATTCCATGTGCTTTAATTTTCCTCAATAGTCTCTGATGTGGGACCCTGTCAAAAGCCTTACTGAAGTCCATATACACAATATCATATTCATTACCATGATCTACCTCCTCAAATACCTTAGTGAAAAAAGTTAATAAATTCGTAAGGCAGGAACGCCCCTTTGTAAAACCATGCTGAGATTCGTTGATTAATTTATGCTTTTCAAGGTGGCTACGAACTGCCTCGGCAATTATTGATTCCATAAATTTCCCACAATTTTGTTTATCATGGCACTTATAAGAACATAGGAATGTTAAGTAATACCAGTCCACTATATAAAATAAGTAAAAAAAAAGTAAAAATACATTTAAATTTTTATTAAATCTTCTCTTTCACGTTGACACCTCTCAAGGAAAGTTCCTTGATGTTGGTGAGGGGCCTCTTGATTCAAGGAATTGGAATTGTCCTCCACTTCCTAGAATCAAATCAGGTTACCTCCCATTCCCCCAGGTGCTGTATGACCCATACAGGCTTAGCGCTTCTCCCTAAATACAATAATAATAATCTGGGGTACACAACCAGGCAAGTTGCATGACTTTCACCACATATAAACATTAACAACACGGCCACAAACGCCTCATAATAAATCCAGGAGCCTAGAGCAAAGCATATTGGAGCACCTGTACACTTAAGGAGAGGGTGACCCCGGTAATCTAATAATGAGAGTGAAAATTGCAAGAGGAGAGCAAGACGCAATAACCTTACAGGGGCGTAACCCATTTTCTGAGTCACAAATGTAAACAAATCCAGAGGTGGGATGGGGAAGGGAGGGGCAATGACAACAATCACCATTTACTGCCTATTACGCCCATTTAGGGCTCCAATGAAAGCATATCCGGGTACACTGTACCTATATGTGTCTCCTCGATGTGTTGAATAAGCTCTAATAGGTTGGGAAATGACAACCCACAGCCATTAAACTTGCAGTGGTTCAGTAGGAAGACTGCCATAATCAGCTGTTTGCCAAGTATCCATAGTCCTCTTCCAACACATATTAAAAAACATTCCCAAAATCAAATTACAATCAATCCGTTATATACCTTCCCAGTAAATATCTCTTGCTCATCTCCAAGCATTCACACAAGATTTTCTTTACAAGCGAGGAAATAATGGGGATCTTTGGTTCTCACTTGACTCATGTTCCAGGGGCTGGGTCGTCGACCGGGAAGGCTGACCTGCTCCTCCTCCTCCAGCCAAAAATATTTCATGTTATTTGCCTTTTTTTGAGTTTAATTTTCACTTATATCATGATCTTATGCAACTTATGTATGCACATAATAATCATATGCCTAATGGAAGTATTCTAGGAATTCGGCGTAGCTCTGCACTGTAGCCATAGACATAACCACATGTTTTTTTCCTCATTATTCTTCATTTACCATCTGTTTCCTGTATAGTCCTTGTGGCTTAGCGCTTCTTTTTTATTATAATAATAATAACCATCTGTTTAAATTACCACATATAGGTAACCATCTGCTTGCATTGCCAGCTTTTTTAGTCTACCAGCAATGTCATTCATTACCTGCTTCAGTATGCACATGTTTCGGTCAACACCTGCTTCAGTCAACACGTTTCACTCACCACCTGTGTCTATCATCTGTTTCAGTCACCACCTGTGTCTATCATCTGTTTCAGTCACCACCTGTGTCTAGCATCTGTTTCAGTCACCACCTGTGTCTAGCATCTGTTTCAGTCACCACCTGTGTCTATCATCTGTTTCAGTCACCACCTGTGTCTATCATCTGTTTCAGTCACCACCTGTGTCTATCATCTGTTTCAGTCACCAACTGTGTCTAGCATCTGTTTCAGTCACCACCTGTGTCTATCATCTGTTTCAGTCACCACCTGTGTCTAGCATCTGTTTCAGTCACCACCTGTGTCTAGCATCTGTTTCAGTCACCACCTGTGTCTAGCATCTGTTTCAGTCACCACCTGTGTCTATCATCTGTTTCAGTCACCACCTGTGTCTAGCATCTGTTTCAGTCACCAACTGTGTCTATCATCTGTTTCAGTCACCAACTGTGTCTATCATCTGTTTCAGTCACCACCTGTGTCTAGCATCTGTTTCAGTCACCACCTGTGTCTATCATCTGTTTCAGTCACCACCTGTGTCTATCATCTGTTTCAGTCACCACCTGTGTCTAGCATCTGTTTCAGTCACCACCTGTGTCTATCATCTGTTTCAGTCACCACCTGTGTCTATCATCTGTTTCAGTCACCAACTGTGTCTATCATCTGTTTCAGTCACCACCTGTGTCTATCATCTGTTTCAGTCACCACCTGTGTCTATCATCTGTTTCAGTCACCACCTGTGTCTATCATCTGTTTCAGTCACCACCTGTGTCTATCATCTGTTTCAGTCACCACCTGTGTCTATCATCTGTTTCAGTCACCACCTGTGTCTATCATTTGTTTCAGTCACCACCTGTGTCTATCATGTTTCAGTCACCACCTGTGTCTATCATGTTTCAGTCACCACCTGTGTCTCATCTGTTTCAGTCACCAACTGTGTCTAGTCATCTGTTTCAGTCACCACCTGTGTCTATTATCTGTTTCAGTCACCGAATGTGTCTAATTATCTGTTTCAGTCACCAACTGTGTCTAATTATCTGTTTCAGTCACCACCTGTGTATATCATCTGTTTCAGTCACCACCTGTATCTGTCATCTGTTTCAGTCACCACCTGTGTCTCATCTGTTCCAGTCACCACCTGTGTCTATCATCTGTTTCAGTCACCACCTGTATCTGTCATCTGTTTCAGTCACCACCTGTATCTATCATCTGTTTCAGTCACCACCTGTGTCTATCATCTGTTTCAGTCACCACCTGTATCTATCATCTGTTTCAGTCACCACCTGTGTCTATCATCTGTTTCAGTCACCACCTGTATCTATCATCTGTTCCAGTCACCACCTGTGTCTATCATCTGTTTCAGTCACCACCTGTGTCTATCATCTGTTTCAGTCACCACCTGTATCTATCATCTGTTTCAGTCACCACCTGTGTCTATCATCTGTTTCAGTCACCACCTGTATCTATCATCTGTTTCAGTCACCACCTGTGTCTATCATCTGTTTCAGTCACCACCTGTGTCTATCATCTGTTTCAGTCACCACCTGTGTCTATCATCTGTTTCAGTCACCACCTATTTCGATCACCAGTTGTTTTAGTCGCCTGTTCCAGACACTATTTCAGGAATAGTCTGTTTCCAACACCACCTGTTGCCATCACTACAGGTTAGTCACCACCTGTTGCCATCACTACAGGTTACAGTCACCACCTGTTGCCATCACTACGGGTTACAGTCACCACCTGTTGCCATCACTACGGGTTACAGTCACCACCTGTTGCCATCATTACAGGTTACAGTCACCACCTGTTGCCATCACTACAGGTTACAGTCACCACCTGTTGCCATCACTACAGGTTAGTCACCACCTGTTGCCATTAATACAGGTTAGTCACCACCTGTTGCCATCACTACAGGTTATAATCACCGCCTGTTGCCATTACTACAGGTTACAGTCACCACCTGTTGCCATCACTACAGGTTACAGTCACCACCTGTTGCCATTACTACAGTTACAGTCACCACCTGTTGCCATCACTACAGGCTACAGTCACCACCTGTTGCCATTACTACAGGTTACAGTCACCACCTGTTGCCATCACTACAGGTTACAGCCACCACCTGTTTCCATCACTACAGGTTACAATCACCACCTGTTGCCATCACTGCAGGTTACAGTCACCACCTGTTGCCATCACTACAGGTTAGTCACCACCTGTTGCCATCACTACAGGTTAGTCACCACCTGTTGCCATCACTACAGGTTACAGTCACCACCTGTTGCCATCACTACAGGTTACAGTCACCACCTGTTGCCATTACTACAGGTTACAGTCACCACCTGTTGCCATCACTACAGGTTACAGTCACCACCTGTTGTCATTACTACAGGTTACAGTCACCACCTGTTGCCATTACTACAGGTTAGTCACCACCTGTTGCCATCACTACAGGTTACAGTCACCACCTGTTGCCATCACTACAGGTTACAGTCACCACCTGCTGCCATTACTACAGGCTACAGTCACCACCTGTTGCCATCACTACAGATTACAGTCACCACCTGTTGCCATCACTACAGGTTACAGTCACCACCTGTTGCCATCACTACAGGTTAGTCACCACCTGTTGCCATCACTACAGGTTACAGTCACCACCTGTTGCCATCACTACAGTTTACAGTCACCACCTGCTGACATCACTACAGGCTACAGTCACCACCTGTTGCCATCACTACAGGTTAGTCACCACCTGTTGCCATCACTACAGGTTACAGTCACCACCTGTTGCCATTACTACAGGTTACAGTCACCACCTGTTGCCATCACTACACGTTACAGTCACCACCTGTTGCCATTACTACAGGTTACAGTCACCACCTGTTGCCATCACTACAGATTACAGTCACCACCTGTTGCCATCACTACACGTTACAGTCACCACCTGTTGCCATCACTACAGGTTACAGTCACCACCTGTTGCCATTACTACAGGTTACAGTCACCACCTGTTGCCATCACTACAGGTTACAGTCACCACCTGTTGCCATTACTACAGGTTACAGTCACCACCTGTTGTCATCACTACAGGTTACAGTCACCACCTGTTTCCATCACTACAGGTTACAATCACCACCTGTTGCCATCACTGCAGGTTACAGTCACTACCTGTTGCCATCACTACAGGTTAGTCACCACCTGTTGCCATCACTACAGGTTAGTCACCACTTGTTGCCATCACTACAGGTTACAGTCACCACCTGTTGCCAATACTAAAGGTTACAGTCACCACCTGTTGCCATCACTACAGGTTACAGTCACCACCTGTTGCCATTACTACAGGTTACAGTCACCACCTTTTGCCATCACTACAGGTTACAGTCACCACCTGTTGCCATCACTACAGGTTAGTCACCACCTGTTGCCATCACTACAGGTTACAGTCACCACCTGTTGCCATCATTACAGGTTACAGTCACCACCTGTTGCCAACACTACAGGTTACAGTCACCACCTGTTGCCATCACTACAGGTTAGTCACCACCTGTTGACATCACTACAGGTTACAGTCAACACCTGTTGCCATTACTACAGGTTACAGTCACCACCTGTTGCCATCACTACAGGTTACAGTCACCACCTGTTGCCATTACTACAGGTTACAGTCACCACATTTTGCCATCACTACAGGTTACAGTCACCACCTGTTGCCATCACTACAGGTTAGTCACCACCTGTTGCCATCACTACAGGTTACAGTCACCACCTATTGCCATCACTACAGGTTACAGTCACCACCTGTTGCCAACACTACAGGTTACAGTCACCACTTGTTGCCATCACTACAGGTTACAGTCACCACCTGTTGCCAACACTACAGGTTACAGTCACCACCTGTTTCCATCACTACAGGTTACAATCACCACCTGTTGCCATCACTGCAGGTTACAGTCACTACCTGTTGCCATCACTACAGGTTAGTCACCACCTGTTGCCATCACTACAGGTTAGTCACCACTTGTTGCCATCACTACAGGTTACAGTCACCACCTGTTGCCAATACTAAAGGTTACAGTCACCACCTGTTGCCATCACTACAGGTTACAGTCACCACCTGTTGCCATTACTACAGGTTACAGTCACCACCTTTTGCCATCACTACAGGTTACAGTCACCACCTGTTGCCATCACTACAGGTTAGTCACCACCTGTTGCCATCACTACAGGTTACAGTCACCACCTGTTGCCATCATTACAGGTTACAGTCACCACCTGTTGCCAACACTACAGGTTACAGTCACCACCTGTTGCCATCACTACAGGTTAGTCACCACCTGTTGACATCACTACAGGTTACAGTCAACACCTGTTGCCATTACTACAGGTTACAGTCACCACCTGTTGCCATCACTACAGGTTACAGTCACCACCTGTTGCCATTACTACAGGTTACAGTCACCACATTTTGCCATCACTACAGGTTACAGTCACCACCTGTTGCCATCACTACAGGTTAGTCACCACCTGTTGCCATCACTACAGGTTACAGTCACCACCTGTTGCCATCACTACAGGTTACAGTCACCACCTGTTGCCAACACTACAGGTTACAGTCACCACTTGTTGCCATCACTACAGGTTACAGTCACCACCTGTTGCCAATACTAAAGGTTACAGTCACCACGTGTTGCCATCACTACAGGTTACAGTCACCACCTGTTGCCATTAGTACAGGTTACAGTCACCACCTTTTGCCATCACTACAGGTTACAGTCACCACCTGTTGCCATCACTACAGGTTAGTCACCACCTGTTGCCATCACTGCAGGTTACAGTCACCACCTGTTGCCATCACTACAGGTTACAGTCACCATCTGTTGCCACCACTACAGGTTACAGTCACCACCTGTTGCCATCACTACAGGTTACAGTCACCACCTGTTGCCGTCACTACAGGTTACAGTCACCATCTGTTGTCATTACCACCTGTTGCCATCACTACAGGTTAACGCCACCACCTACTTCAGTCACCACCTGTGTCTATCATCTGTTTCAGTCACCACCTGTGTCTATCATCTGTTTCAGTCACCACCTGTGTCTATCATCTGTTTCAGTCACCACCTGTATCTATCATCTTTTTCAGTCACCACCTATTTCGATCACCAATTGTTTTAGTCACCCGTTCCATTCACTATTTCAGGTATCGTCTGTTTCCAACACCACCTGTTGCCATCACTACAAATTGCAGCCACCACCTATTTCAGTCACCACCTGTTCCAGTCAGTAACCATAAGTGAAGCTATGTATGCATAATTAATGTATTTATAATTAACATATGTATAATTAATATTCTAAAATATCACCAAATAAAAAATAAATGTTTTTTCGTCTAACGTTACAACAAGTAGTGTTTTTTGTGGATGTATAATTAGTAGTTAGTAACTATATTTATAGCTTTAAAAGTTTATGAATGCATTATAAGCGGTTAATGATTAGAATTTTAAGCTATGAAGGCAATATTGGCGCAGCTTCATGCCTCACAGGTCGACGACACCAGCACGGAAGTAACGCTACACGCCCATGTGTCCGCACTAGGTATACAACAACCCAGGTCTCCACATACTAGGTTTACGACAGCCCATGTATCCACGCTATACGACAGCCCATGTATCCACACTATACGACAGCCCATGTATCCACACAAGGCAGGGTGGCCCAAAAAAGAAA
This sequence comes from Cherax quadricarinatus, assembly GCF_038502225.1. Lineage (NCBI taxonomy): Eukaryota > Metazoa > Arthropoda > Malacostraca > Decapoda > Parastacidae > Cherax > Cherax quadricarinatus. The sequence goes on from NC_091348.1 coordinate 19,824,410, forward strand.
AACTTTCATCATCATTCACTCCATCACTGTCTTGCCAGAAGGGTGCTTTACACTACAGTTTTTAAACTGCAACATTAACACCCCTCCTTCAGAGTGCAGGCACTGTACTTCCCATCTCCAGGACTCAAGTCCGGCCTGCCGGTTTCCCTGAACCCCTTCATAAATGTTACTTTGCTCACACTCCAACAGCACGTCAAGTATTAAAAACCATTTGTCTCCATTCACTCCTATCAAACACGCTCACGCATGCCTGCTGGAAGTCTAAGCCCCTCGCACACAAAACCTCCTTTACCCCCTCCCTCCAACCTTTCCTAGGCCGACCCCTACCCCGCCTTCCTTCCACTACAGACTGATACACTCTTGAAGTCACTCTGTTTCGCTCCATTCTCTCTACATGTCCGAACCACCTCAACAACCCTTCTTCAGCCCTCTGGACAACAGTTTTGGTAATCCCGCACCTCCTCCTAACTTCCAAACTACGAATTCTCTGCATTATATTCACACCACACATTGCCCTCAGACATGACATCTCCACTGCCTCCAGCCTTCTCCTCGCTGCAACATTCATCACCCATGCTTCACACCCATATAAGAGCGTTGGTAAAACTATACTCTCATACATTCCCCTCTTTGCCTCCAAGGACAAAGTTCTTTGTCTCCACAGACTCCTAAGTGCACCGCTCACCCTTTTCCCCTCATCAATTCTATGATTCACCTCATCTTTCATAGACCCATCCGCTGACACGTCCACTCCCAAATATCTGAATACATTCACCTCCTCCATACTCTCTCCCTCCAATCTGATATCCAATCTTTCATCACCTAATCTTTTTGTTATCCTCATAACCTTACTCTTTCCTGTATTCACTTTTAATTTTCTTCTTTTGCACACCCTACCAAATTCATCCACCAATCTCTGCAACTTCTCTTCAGAATCTCCCAAGAGCACAGTGTCATCAGCAAAGAGCAACTGTGACAACTCCCACTTTATGTGTGATTCTTTATCTTTTAACTCCACACCTCTTGCCAAGACTCTCGCATTTACTTCTCTTACAACTCCATCTATAAATATATTAAACAACCACGGTGACATCACATATCCTTGTCTAAGGCCTACTTTTACTGGGAAATAATTTCCCTCTTTCCTACATACTCTAACTTGAGCCTCACTATCCTCATAAAAACACTTCACTGCTTTCAGTAACCTACCTCCTACACCATACACCTGCAACATCTGCCACATTGCCCCCCTATCCACCCTGTCATACGCCTTTTCCAAATCCATAAATGCCACAAAGACCTCTTTAGCCTTATCTAAATACTGTTCACTTATATGTTTCACTGTAAACACCTGGTCCACACATCCCCTACCTTTCCTAAAGCCTCCTTGTTCATCTGCTATCCTATTCTCAGTCTTACTCTTAATTCTTTCAATAATAACTCTACCATACACTTTACCAGGTATACTCAACAGACTTATCCCCCTATAATTTTTGCACTCTCTTTTGTCCCCTTTGCCTTTATACAAAGGAACTATGCATGTTCTCTGCCAATCCCTAGGTACCTTACCCTCTTCCATACATTTATTAAATAATTGCACCAACCACTCCAAAACTATATCCCCACCTGCTTTTAACATTTCTATTTTTATCCCATCAATCCCAGCTGCCTTACCCCCTTTCATTTTACCTACTGCCTCACGAACTTCCCCCACACTCACAACTGGCTCTTCTTCACTCCTACAAGATGTTATTCCTCCTTGCCCTATACACGAAATCACAGCTTCCCTATCTTCATCGACATTTAACAATTCCTCAAAATATTCCCTCCATCTTCCCAATACCTCTAACTCTCCATTTAATAACTCTCCTCTCCTATTTTTAACTGACAAATCCATTTGTTCTCTAGGCTTCCTTAACTTGTTAATCTCACTCCAAAACTTTTTCTTATTTTCAACAAAATTTGTTGATAACATTTCACCCACTCTCTCATTTGCTCTCTTTTTACATTGCTTCACCACTCTCTTAACCTCTCTCTTTTTCTCCATATACTCTTCCCTCCTTGCATCACTTCTACTTTGTAAAAACTTCTCATATGCTATCTTTTTCTCCCTTACTACTCTCTTTACATTATCATTCCACCAATCGCTCCTCTTCCCTCCCGCACCCACTTTCCTGTAATCACAAACTTCTGCTGAACACTCTAACACTACATTTTTAAACCTACCCCATACCTCTTCGATCCCATTTCCTATGCTCTCATTAGCCCATCTATCCTCCAATAGCTGTTTATATCTTACCCTAACTGCCTCCTCTTTTAGTTTATAAACCTTCACCTCTCTCTTCCCTGATGCTTCTATTCTCCTTGTATCCCATCTACCTTTTACTCTCAGTGTAGCTACAACTAGAAAGTGATCTGATATATCTGTGGCCCCTCTATAAATATGTACATCCTGAAGTCTACTTAACAGTCTTTTATCTACCAATACATAATCCAACAAACTACTGTCATTTCGCCCTACATCATATCTTGTATACTTATTTATCCTCCTTTTCTTAAAATATGTATTACCTATAACTAAACCCCTTTCTATACAAAGTTCAATCAAAGGGCTTCCATTATCATTTACACCTGGCACCCCAAACTTACCTACCACACCCTCTCTAAAAGTTTCTCCTACTTTAGCATTCAGATCCCCTACCACAATGACTCACTTGGTTCAAAGGCTCCTATACATTCACTTAACATCTCCCAAAATCTCTCTCTCTCCTCTACATTCCTCTCTTCTCCAGGTGCATACACGCTTATTATGACCCACTTTTCGCATCCAACCTTTACTTTAATCCACATAATTCTTGAATTTACACATTCATATTCTCTTTTCTCCTTCCATAACTGATCCTTCAACATTACTGCTACCCCTTCCTTTGCTCTAACTCTCTCAGATACTCCAGATTTAATCCCATTTATTTCCCCCCACCGAAACTCCCCTACCCCCTTCAGCTTTGTTTCGCTTAGGGCCAGGACATCCAACTTCTTTTCATTCATAACATCAGCAATCATCTGTTTCTTGTCATCCGCACTACATCCACGCACATTCAACCATCCCAGTTTTATAAAAATTTTCTTCTTCTCTTTTTTAGTAAATGTCTACAGGAGAAGGGGTTACTAGCCCATTGCTCCCGGCACTTTAGTCGCCTCATACGACACGCATGGCTTACGGAGGAAAGATTCTTTTCCACTTCCCCATGGACAATAGAAGAAATAAGGAAGAACAAGAGCTATTTAGAAAAAGGGAGAAAAACCTAGATGTATGTATATATATATATGCATGTGCGTGTCTGTGAAGTGTGACCAAAGTGTAAGTAGGAGTAGCAAGATATCCCTGTTATCTAGCGTGTTTATGAGACAGAAAAAGAAACCAGCAATCCTACCATCATGCAAAACAGTTACAGGTTTCTGTTTCACAGTCATCTGGCAGGACGGTAGTACTTCCCTGGGTGGTTGCTGTCTACCAACCTACTACTACCTTGTATTCACACATTATACGACAGCCCATTTATCCACAGTAGGTATACAAAACCCCGGTGTCCACACACTAGGTATACGACAGCCCATGTATCCACACACTATACGACAGCCTATGTATCCACACACTATACGACAGCCCATGTATCCACACACTATACGACAACCCATATATACACACACTATACGATAGCCCATGTATCCACACACTATACGACAGCCCATGTATTCACACACTACGGCAGCCCATGTATCCACACACTGTACGACAGCCCATGTATCCACACAATACGACAGCTCATGTATCCACTGTACGACAGCCGATGTATCCACACTAGGTATACAATAGCCCACATCCCCACACACTAGGTATATAACAGCCAAGGTCTCCACGCACATTAGGTATATAACACGACTCTTCACACTATATAACAGTTGGATCTTGATCCTAGGAACTGAAGGTACTTTCCCTTCTCGCATCAAACCTGATTCCCTCCCATTTACCAAGTGCTGTATGACCCTTTCGGATTAGCGTCTCCCCATAATTACAATAACAATGACGGTAATAACAGCTCTTAGCGACATCATTTTTAGTATGATTATAAATATCAAGCTGTGAGGACAAGCTTCAACCAACATTTGAATATTTTCAGTGAGTCTTGAGTTTTCTTACACATTAATATTGTCTAGTATACAATTTCAAGCTGGTGTATATGGAGTTTTCTCGCATATTTACATTGTTGTTTTTTCCCCATGATGCGACACAAAGCAGTCGACAAACACTCAAGTACCTATTTTCATTTTTTTTTTGCTAGGTGAACAAGCACTGTATAAGGAAATTTACGTATCCGTTTTGCCGTACCTAGACATCGATCCCCGAGTTTTACGGTTGAGCCAGGGGCCACTCCTAATATAAGAGAGCACCTTGGTTGCTTTATCGACTACCCAAGTCATTAAGGCTTCATATGACTCAAGAAATCGTAATGATATCAAATGCTGCAACCCAGGATAACCATAAAGCCAGTGTGGCCTTTTTTACCATTAGGGTCTTTTTTTTTTTTTTTTGGGGGGGGGGGGGTCCTTCCCCATAATGTGACCCGGAGAGCTCGGCTAACTCAAAAGTATCTGTTTACTGTCATGTAACAAGGGCAGTAGGTGTTAAGAAACTTGCTTGTGCAACTCGCATCGCCCAGGATTCAACCTGGGCCTGTCTGAGGTACACAATTCACTGTATATACCCTAAGATACACACCTCTCTGTGTATATACATTGAGAGATACACCTCTTTCTCTCTCCTTAAGGGAGGTTCCTTGATGCTGGTGAGGGCTCTTGATCTAGGGAATTGGATCTGTGCTCCGGTTCTTTGAATAGAGTCTGAATACCTTGCATCCCCTCCCCACATGCGCTGTATAATCCTACGGGTTTAGCGCTCCCTATGATTATAATAATCTCTCTCTCTCTCTCTCTCTCTCTCTCTCTCTCTCTCTCTCTCTCTCTCTCTCTCTCTCTCTCTCTCTCTCTCTCTCTCTCTCTCTCTCTCTCTTTCTCTCTCTCTCTCTCTCACTCTCTCTCTCTCTCCCACTCTCTCTCAATATATATATATATATATATATATATATATATATATATATATATATATACACTGAAGAGGTGTGCATCTGTATATATATATATATATATATATATATATATATATATATATATATATATATATTTTATTATTATTTTTTATTATCACACCGGCCGATTCCCACCAAGGCAGGGTGGCCCGAAAAAGAAAAACTTTCACCATCATTCACTCCATCACTGTCTTGCCAGAAGGGTGCTTTACACTACAGTTTTTAAACTGCAACATTAACACCCATCCTTCAGAGTGCAGGCACTGTACTTCCCATCTCCAGGACTCAAGTCCGGCCTGCCGGTTTCCCTGAATCCCTTCATAAATGTTACTTTGCTCACACTCCAACAGCACGTCAAGTATTAAAAACCATTTGTCTCCATTCACTCCTATCAAACACGCTCACGCATGCCTGCTGGAAGTCCAAGCCCCTCGCACACAAAACCTCCTTTACCCCCTCCCTCCAACCCTTCCTAGGCCGACCCCTACCCCGCCTTCCTTCCACTACAGACTGATACACTCTTGAAGTCATTCTGTTTCGCTCCATTCTCTCTACATGTCCGAACCACCTCAACAACCCTTCCTCAGCCCTCTGGACAACAGTTTTGGTAATCCCGCACCTCCTCCTAACTTCCAAACTACGAATTCTCTGCATTATATTCACACCACACATTGCCCTCAGACATGACATCTCCACTGCCTCCAGCCTTCTCCTCGCTGCAACATTCATCACCCACGCTTCACACCCATATAAGAGCGTTGGTAAAACTATACTCTCATACATTCCCCTCTTTGCCTCCAAGGACAAAGTTCTTTGTCTCCACAGACTCCTAAGTGCACCACTCACTCTTTTTCCCTCATCAATTCTATGATTCACCTCATCTTTCATAGACCCATCCGCTGACACGTCCACTCCCAAATATCTGAATACGTTCACCTCCTCCATACTCTCTCCCTCCAATCTGATATTCAATCTTTCATCACCTAATCTTTTTGTTATCCTCATAACCTTACTCTTTCCTGTATTCACCTTTAATTTTCTTCTTTTGCACACCCTACCAAATACATATATATATATATACATATATATATATATGTATATATATATATATATATATATACAGATGCACACCTCTTCAGTGTATATACCCTGAGATAAACATCTCTGGGCGTATATACAAAGAGATGCCTCTTGGTTAACACTAGCGAGAACATGCTAGACAAAAGCGCCGTTATATGCTGCTAGCCTCCTGCTGCATATGGCCTTCACCTTGTCGTGGGGAGGCCTGGGGCCTCTCATCCCCCACTCTTTAAGGGGAGGAGTTCCTTTAATGCAGATAAAGGGCACTTGATCTCAGAAATCTGAGACATTCTCCCCTTCCTCGTATCGAATCTGATTCCCTACCAATCCTTGTCTTAGACACTGTATGAGCCCTAGGGATTTATCGGTTTCCTTTGAATCTAATAACCCCATTTCTTCACAACTGAGGGACCGGGCCTCTGTTCCCGGACGAGGGGGAACGTTGAGCGTGTTTCCTTACACCTGTTGCCCCTGTTCAGTCAGTATTAAGTAGGTGCTTGGGTGTTAGTCGACTGGTGTGTATTGCACCAGTAGCCTTGGTGACATCCTGAATGGTATGAGAGAAAGAGAGAGAGAAATAGTTATATACACAAATAACCCGCACATAGGAAAGAGGAGCTTACGACGACGTTTCGTTCCGACTTGGACCATTTACAAAGTCACACTAACAGAAAAGATGGTAGGTTTGTCAGGACAGGACAAGTGTTAACTGATGCGGGTCTGGACAAGCACCTAAAGTCGGTACCTGACCAGCCGGGCTGTGGTTTGTACGTTGGATTGCGTGCAGCCAGCAGTAACAGCCTGGTTGATCAGGCCCTGATCCACCATGAGGCCTGGTCACAGACCGGGCCGCGGGGGCGTTGACCCCCGGAACTCTCTCCAGGTAAACTCCAGGTCTTTAATCATATGATGATCCGCAACTGGAGCTTTTGGTCATCTGACCGAGGCCTTCCGCTGGCTTACTGGTCTACCCCTTTAAAAATTATGGATATCATTATAATCATTTTTGTATATAACAGAAAAGAGTGAGGCAGCCAGTATATATAAGGGAGCAGGACAAGGACGGAAACAGAGAAGGGAGAAGAGGAAGTAGTAATAGAAGAAACAGTGGAAGTAGAAAATAAGGAGAGTAGTTATACATGGGGAGTGGTTAACGGGATGCGGTACAGAGAACAACGGGGCACAGTAGACAGCGACTGTTGCAACTGAGGCACTTAAGTGGACTGAGTAAAATAACAGTATAAACAAGTTTTTATTGAGACCTCATTTATGATTTAAAAGTTTTACAATGATATTTATATAATTTTATATAATAAATGATTGGAGTGTTAACCCAATAAAGTTAAAGTATGACATATTTCCATTGAGTCAGTGGGGAGGCCTGGACAAGATGTAAATTTTAAGATGTCTTGGTAGGAATTTGCTCCGATCTTTGTAAGTATTTTCAGGCCCAAAGGCGGTCTTTGGCCTGCAGGGTTTTAGCTCTTGTTTTTTATATAATAATGATAATAATTCACTTTTAAAAATAATATAAAATGAGATGCACGCATCTCTTTAAAAAATAATGAATATACAGTAGGACTACATAATTATAAAGCATTTGATACTGTTGATGCTATCCTAGCACGTTCTTCTCATAGCTGAAGGACTCGGATTCAATCCTGGGGGAGACTGGATTTACGATGAAGTTTCCGTTCATAGGTCCTTCTTCGGGATACAACCCACGACAGTTGGCTAACTCCTGAGTAACTATTTACTGCTGGTATACAGGGTTAACATCTCAAGAGTTAGTCTGTGGGCTTAGAGTTACCAAATACAGTGTAATAATATTACTGTTGAGGATGTAACCTCTCAGTTCTGAAGGACGAGTCCAAGTGAATAGTAATGTCAAAAAAAGCGTATAATTGATATAAAAGGCTGCAGTCAGAATGATAACAAATTCCCACTACAGGCAGCATACTCTACCAATATTCAAAACTCTAAACTTACTCACCGTACAAAACATCCATACTTATTGCACCTACTCCTGTATAGAGTCAGAAAACTTAAGCGGGAGAATAACGACACAATACACCAATGCTTCACACGGGATGGGAAAATTCTTGTTAGGAAAACAAATGTAGGTCAACTGTACACAATCACGAACGAGAATGATCTATCACGATTTCTCAGGGATACTAATCTTACAGAGAATAACTAAACAATGTCCAACTTAAAAGCCTACGTAGTGTAGTGTATGTTTTGCTCCATTATTGTTCAAATTTCATTGTACAATCTCTTAGTAATTAAATAATCAACTACCTCATTTTGTGATTTTACTAGTAAGCATAAGTCACCTTATGTAATTTTCTTATTTACTATTGTTTGCTTAAACATTAGCTGAATTGATACTTTCTCTGTCCATATTATTACCTCATGTTTTTTTTAAATACTATCAATTGATATTACCTACTAAAATTAATAATTATCATTTTTACTATAATTTCAATTTACTCTTAACATTTTTGACATTTAATTACCATTACTTGTCTAATTACCTTTACCTGTTTTAATACCACATTTACTATCTTAGAGTACTCTTAATTACCTTGTGCTGCCATATAACCTCTAGTATAACTACCAGTGCAATATTGAATGAAATAAACATTACTTTTTCACTTTTTGTAATCATTATTACTTACTAAAATTTTATTAAACACCATATTTACTACCAGTCAATTTTACTTTTGTACATTAAACATTATTTTATACTTCCCATAACATTTTGTTGCCAAATTTTCAAGTTTGTATATTCAACTCCAACCTTTATATTATCCTTTGTACCTGTGTACCTGTATACCTGTGTACCTGTGTACCTGTGTACCTGTCTACCATCTTACTATCATATTATAACCAAGACATTACCATTGTTATTTTTTACTATTATTCTTTTGGTACTTTAATTGTGAATTATATTTTGTCAGTTTAAATCTAGTTATACCCTTGATCTTGTCAACAACCTATACCAGACTCTAGTGCAATTGCAAGTACCATTTCAATTTGTATTTTTATATTATAAGTTTATATTATAATTCCTACTCTAAGATTGTTTTCATATCTTAGTGACTATATTGTGTGTGCAATTAGTGTATATTTCAATTATATTATTGTTCAAGGCCCTTAACTATCTTTTGCTAACTAGTACCAACTACCTCATATATATATATATATATATATATATATATTTTTTTTTTTTTTCTACTTTTTTTATTCTTTTGCTACCTTAACTTGTATATTTTATCTTGTCAATTTAAGTCTAGTTATACTCTAATTCTTGTAAACAACTTATATAACACATTAGTGCAATTAAAATTGAGAGTCTTGTGCCTGTTTTATATTATTAGATTAAACTCAGTTGTACTATAGTCAATACCAAATTCATTATATTAGACCATAGTGCAATTACTAGTGAGAGACTGGTGCTTTTTTTAATTTGTATTTTTATATTATTAGATTAAATCTAGTTGTACTATAGCTTATTCTAGCTCAAAACATAGACTCCACAAAAGTCATTATATTAGACCTTAGTGCAATTACAAGTGGTGTCTTGTAAGACTGTAGTGTGTCTTGTAAGACTGTAGTGTGTCTTGTAAGACTGTAGTGTGTCTTGTAAGACTGTAGTGTGTCTTGTAAGACTGTAGTGTGTCTTGTAAGACTGTAGTGTGTCTTGTAAGACTGTAGTGTGTCTTGTAAGACTGTAGTGTGTCTTGTAAGACTGTAGTGTGTCTTGTAAGACTGTAGTGTGTCTTGTAAGACTGTAGTGTGTCTTGTAAGACTGTAGTGTGTCTTGTAAGACTGTAGTGTGTCTTGTAAGACTGTAGTGTGTCTTGTAAGACTGTAGTGTGTCTTGTAAGACTGTAGTGTGTCTTGTAAGACTGTAGTGTGTCTTGTAAGACTGTAGTGTGTCTTGTAAGACTGTAGTGTGTCTTGTAAGACTGTAGTGTGTCTTGTAAGACTGTAGTGTGTCTTGTAAGACTGTAGTGTGTCTTGTAAGACTGTAGTGTGTCTTGTAAGACTGTAGTGTGTCTTGTAAGACTGTAGTGTGTCTTGTAAGACTGTAGTGTGTCTTGTAAGACTGTAGTGTGTCTTGTAAGACTGTAGTGTGTCTTGTAAGACTGTAGTGTGTCTTGTAAGACTGTAGTGTGTCTTGTAAGACTGTAGTGTGTCTTGTAAGACTGTAGTGTGTCTTGTAAGACTGTAGTGTGTCTTGTAAGACTGTAGTGTGTCTTGTAAGACTGTAGTGTGTCTTGTAAGACTGTAGTGTGTCTTGTAAGACTGTAGTGTGTCTTGTAAGACTGTAGTGTGTCTTGTAAGACTGTAGTGTGTCTTGTAAAACTGTAGTGTGTCTTGTAAGACTGTAGTGTGTCTTGTAAGACTGTAGTGTGTCTTGTAAGACTGTAGTGTGTCTTGTAAGACTGTAGTGTGTCTTGTAAGACTGTAGTGTGTCTTGTAAGACTGTAGTGTGTCTTGTAAGACTGTAGTGTGTCTTGTAAGACTGTAGTGTGTCTTGTAAGACTGTAGTGTGTCTTGTAAGACTGTAGTGTGTCTTGTAAGACTGTAGTGTGTCTTGTAAGACTGTAGTGTGTCTTGTAAGACTGTAGTGTGTCTTGTAAGACTGTAGTGTGTCTTGTAAGACTGTAGTGTAAGACTGTAGTGTGTCTTCTAAGACTGTAGTGTGTCTTGTAAGACTGTAGTGTGTCTTGTAAGACTGTAGTGTGTCTTGTAAGACTGTAGTGTGTCTTGTAAGACTGTAGTGTGTCTTGTAAGACTGTAGTGTGTCTTGTAAGACTGTAGTGTGTCTTGTAAGACTGTAGTGTGTCTTGTAAGACTGTAGTGTGTCTTGTAAGACTGTAGTGTGTCTTGTAACACTGTAGTGTGTCTTGTAAGACTGTAGTGTGTCTTGTAAGACTGTAGTGTGTCTTGTAAGACTGTAGTGTGTCTTGTAAGACTGTAGTGTGTCTTGTAAGACTGTAGTGTGTCTTGTAAGACTGTAGTGTGTCTTGTAAGACTGTAGTGTGTCTTGTAAGACTGTAGTGTGTCTTGTAAGACTGTAGTGTGTCTTGTAAGACTGTAGTGTGTCTTGTAAGACTGTAGTGTGTCTTGTAAGACTGTAGTGTGTCTTGTAAGACTGTAGTGTGTCTTGTAAGACTGTAGTGTGTCTTGTAAGACTGTAGTGTGTCTTGTAAGACTGTAGTGTGTCTTGTAAGACTGTAGTGTGTCTTGTAAGACTGTAGTGTGTCTTGTAAGACTTAGTGTGTCTTGTAAGACTGTAGGGTGTCTTGTAAGACTGTAGTGTGTCTTGTAAGACTGTAGTGTGTCTTTTAAGTGTCTTGTAAGACTGTAGTGTGTCTTGTAAGACTGTAGTGTGTCTTGTAAGACTGTAATGTGTCTTGTAAGACTGTAGTGTGTCTTGTAAGACTGTAGTGTGTTGTAAGACTGTAGTGTGTCTTGTAAGACTGTAGTGTGTCTTGTAAGACTGTAGTGTGTCTTGTAAGACTGTAGTGTGTCTTGTAAGACTGTAGTGTGTCTTGTAAGACTGTAGTGTGTCTTGTAAGACTGTAGTGTGTCTTGTAAGACTGTAGTGTGTCTTGTAAGACTGTAGTGTGTCTTGTAAGACTGTAGTGTGTCTTGTAAGACTGTAGTGTGTCTTGTAAGACTGTAGTGTGTCTTGTAAGACTGTAGTGTGTCTTGTAAGACTGTAGTGTGTCTTGTAAGACTGTAGTGTGTCTTGTAAGACTGTAGTGTGTCTTGTAAAAAGTGTGTCTTGTAGTGTGTCTTGTAGTGTGTCTTGTAAGACTGTAGTGTGTCTTGTAAGACTGTAGTGTGTCTTGTAAGACTGTAGTGTGTCTTGAAAGACTGTAGTGTGTCTTGTAAGACTGTAGTGTGTCTTGTAAGACTGTAGTGTGTCTTGTAAGACTGTAGTGTGTCTTGTAAGACTGTAGTGTGTCTTGTAAGACTGTAGTGTGTCTTGTAAGACTGTAGTGTGTCTTGTAAGACTGTAGTGTGTCTTGTAAGACTGTAGTGTGTCTTGTAAGACTGTAGTGTGTCTTGTAAGACTGTAGTGTGTCTTGTAAGACTGTAGTGTGTCTTGTAAGACTGTAGTGTGTCTTGTAAAGACTGTAGTGTGTCTTGTAAGACTGTAGTGTGTCTTGTAAGACTGTAGTGTGTCTTGTAAGACTGTAGTGTGTCTTGTAAGACTGTAGTGTGTCTTGTAAGACTGTAGTGTGTCTTGTAAGACTGTAGTGTGTCTTGTAAGACTGTAGTGTGTCTTGTAAGACTGTAGTGTGTCTTGTAAGACTGTAGTGTGTCTTGTAAGACTGTAGTGTGTCTTGTAAGACTGTAGTGTGTCTTGTAAGACTGTAGTGTGTCTTGTAAGACTGTAGTGTGTCTTGTAAGACTGTAGTGTGTCTTGTAAGACTGTAGTGTGTCTTGTAAGACTGTAGTGTGTCTTGTAAGACTGTAGTGTGTCTTGTAAGACTGTAGTGTGTCTTGTAAGACTGTAGTGTGTCTTGTAAGACTGTAGTGTGTCTTGTAAGACTGTAGTGTGTCTTGTAAGACTGTAGTGTGTCTTGTAAGACTGTAGTGTGTCTTGTAAGACTGTAGTGTGTCTTGTAAGACTGTAGTGTGTCTTGTAAGACTGTAGTGTGTCTTGTAAGACTGTAGTGTGTCTTGTAAGACTGTAGTGTGTCTTGTAAGACTGTAGTGTGTCTTGTAAGACTGTAGTGTGTCTGTAGTGTGTCTTGTAAGACTGTAGTGTGTCTTGTAAGACTGTAGTGTGTCTTGTAAGACTGTAGTGTGTCTTGTAAGACTGTAGTGTGTCTTGTAAGACTGTAGTGTGTCTTGTAAGACTGTAGTGTGTCTTGTAAGACTGTAGTGTGTCTTGTAAGACTGTAGTGTGTCTTGTAAGACTGTAGTGTGTCTTGTAAGACTGTAGTGTGTCTTGTAAGACTGTAGTGTGTCTTGTAAGACTGTAGTGTGTCTTGTAAGACTGTAGTGTGTCTTGTAAGACTGTAGTGTGTCTTGTAAGACTGTAGTGTGTCTTGTAAGACTGTAGTGTGTCTTGTAAGACTGTAGTGTGTCTTGTAAGACTGTAGTGTGTCTTGTAAGACTGTAGTGTGTCTTGTAAGACTGTAGTGTGTCTTGTAAGACTGTAGTGTGTCTTGTAAGACTGTAGTGTGTCTTGTAAGACTGTAGTGTGTCTTGTAAGATTGTAGTGTGTCTTGTAAGACTGTAGTGTGTCTTGTAAGACTGTAGTGTGTCTTGTAAGACTGTAGTGTGTCTTGTAAGACTGTAGTGTGTCTTGTAAGACTAGTGTCTTGTAAGACTTCAGACTTCAGACTTCACAACAGCAGTAACAAACATTGACTGGCACACTGAGCTAGAAATCTATACAGATATTGGCGAATGTTTTAACAATTTTCTAAAAAAGACCCAATACCTTTATAACAAGCACTGCCCTAAAAAAACTAAACAGATGACAGCTAAGAGACTGAACAGTCCCTGGCTAACACTCAGCATTCTCAAATCCATAAATACAAAACACCGATATGAAAAACAGTACAGAATGGGTCACATAACCAGAGACCAAACAAAACGTTACTCGTCAATCCTAACCAGCCTGATAAGAAGGGCAAAAAAATTGTATTATGAGAACAGATTATCCAACTTACGAGGTGATATAAAAATGACCTGGAAGACCCTATCAGAAATTCTGGGAACAAAAGAGATATCACGACATACCGAAATAAAATTAGCAAAATCAGATGAACCCCAACTCTTACCAACAGAAACAGCAAACAGACTTGTAAGACTGTAGTGTGTCTTGTAAGACTGTAGTGTGTCTTGTAAGACTGTAGTGTGTCTTGTAAGACTAGTGTCTTGTAAGACTTCAGTGTGCCTTGTAAGACTGTAGTGAGTCTTGTAAGACTGTAGTGTGTCTTGTAAGACTGTAGTGTGTCTTGTAAGACTGTAGTGTGTCTTGTAAGACTGTAGTGTCTTGAAAGACTGTAGTGTGTCTTGTAAGACTGTAGTGTGTCTTGTAAGACTGTAGTGTGTCTTGTAAGACTGTAGTGTGTCTTGTAAGACTGTAGTGTGTCTGGTAAGACTGTAGTGTGTCTTGTAAGACTGTAGTGTGTCTTGTAAGACTGTAGTGTGTCTTGTAAGACTGTAGTGTGTCTTGTAAGACTGTAGTGTGTCTTGTAAGACTGTAGTGTGTCTTGTAAGACTGTAGTGTGTCTTGTAAGACTGTAGTGTGTCTTGTAAGACTGTAGTGTGTCTTGTAAGACTGTAGTGTGTCTTGTAAGACTGTAGTGTGTCTTGTAAGACTGTAGTGTGTCTTGTAAGACTGTAGTGTGTCTTGTAAGACTGTAGTGTGTCTTGTAAGACTGTAGTGTGTCTTGTAAGACTGTAGTGTGTCTTGTAAGACTGTAGTGTGTCTTGTAAGACTGTAGTGTGTCTTGTAAGACTGTAGTGTGTCTTGTAAGACTGTAGTGTGTCTTGTAAGACTGTAGTGTGTCTTGTAAGACTGTAGTGTGTCTTGTAAGACTGTAGTGTGTCTTGTAAGACTGTAGTGTGTCTTGTAAGACTGTAGTGTGTCTTGTAAGACTGTAGTGTGTCTTGTAAGACTGTAGTGTGTCTTG
>NC_091348.1:19839414-19856914 GCF_038502225.1 Cherax quadricarinatus
TACTGGAGGTCGAGGTGAATGGTAACTCTGGGTAACATGTACTGGGTTAGTTACATTCCCTGATGACTGGGAAGGTAGCGGACCCGACGCTCTACCACTCAGCCACTAAGCTTACAACAACAAGATTTTACAGAGAGCAATACAGCTGTAACTTGTCTGCCTTAGTTACTGAACTACATGTGACGATATTGTAATTTATAATTATTAATAATAATCATAATCATTAATGATAATATCCTTAGTTCTACAAGTACGTGGAACTTCAAATATGGAACTTTCTTTGTTCCAGACGGCTGTTCCAAACGGCTGTTCGAGTGCCGTTACCGAACGAATTTATTCCTATCAGGAATAATGTAACTTAGATTAGTTCATTTTAGACCCTCAGAAATACACTTATAAAAGCACTCTACATGTACAAGGTGTACAGCTTGGCTGACATCACTGACACAAGGTGTACAGCCTGGCTGACATCACTGACACAAGGTGTGCAGCCTGGCTGACATCAGTGACACAAGGTGTACAGCCTGGCTGACATCAGTGACACAAGGTGTGCAGCCTGGCTGACATCAGTGACACAAGGTGTACAGCCTGGCTGACATCACTGACACAAGGTGTGCAGCCTGGCTGACATCAGTGACACAAGGTGTACAGCCTGGCTGACATCAGTGACACAAGGTGTGCAGCCTGGCTGACATCAGTGACACAAGGTGTACAGCCTGGCTGACATCAGTGACACAAGGTGTGCAGCCTGGCTGACATCAGTGACACAGCCGCTAGTTATGCAGACATTTCAGGCAAAATTTGGTCAATTTTGTCCCCAGGATGCCACCCACACCAGTCGATTAACACCTAGGGGACCTATTTTACTCGTAGGTGAGCATAGACAGCAGGTGTCTTAAGGAAACACGTCCAAATGTTTCCACTCATACCGGAGATCGACCCCCAGACCTCAGTGTGTGAGGTCAGTGCGCTAGCAGTCGACTTACGGGACACAATGGATGACACCAGCTTTGATTAACAATGCTTATAATTATAACGTTCATTTTTAAAAGAATGAAGGGTAAGCCAGTGGAAGGCTTCGGTCAGAAGACCAAAACCTCCAGTGTTGGGTTATCACAACACCCATATACTGGTCCATCTACTAGGAGGTCTGAATGAGATGTTAGTTACAAATCTCAGCCATATTACACCGGGTGATACACGTGGTTTTAATGTCCCCTCCTTCAGGTGCTCAGTGATAACCTCACTGAGTGGTCAACCCAGGGCCATCGCTAGTGGTCAACCCAGGGCCATCGCTAGTGGTCAACCCATGGCCATCGCTAGTGGTCAACCCATGGCCATCGCTAGTGGTCAACCCATGGCCATCGCTAGTGGTCAACCCATGGCCATCACTAGTGGTCAACCCAGAGCCATCGCTAGTGGTCAACCCATGGCCATCGCTAGTGGTCAACCCATGGCCATCACTAGTGGTCAACCCATGGCCATCGCTAGTGGTCAACCCATGGCCATCGCTAGTGGTCAACCCATGGCCATCGCTAGTGGTCAACCCATGGCCATCACTAGTGGTCAACCCATGGCCATCGCTAGTGGTCAACCCATGGCCATCGCTAGTGGTCAACCCAGAGCCATCGCTAGTGGTCAACCCATGGCCATCGCTAGTGGTCAACCCATGACCATCACTAGTGGTCAACCCAGGGCCATCGCTAGTGGTCAACCCATGGCCATCACTAGTGGTCAACCCATGGCCATCCCACATGACTGCTGGTGTAAATCCTTCCAAAAGAAGAATCAATTAAAGTTGATACAAAGCTCAACAACTTTGAGGAACTCTTTGGCTGGTATTGGAAGGTTTAAGTAGTTAGTGGTTGTGTGAGTCAGTGTGGCAGCGCTGTACTCACCTAATTGTGGTTGCAGGGGTCGAGACTCAGCTCCTGGCCCCGCCTCTTCACTGATTGCTACTAGGTCCTCTCCCTCTCTGCTTATTGAGCTTTATCATACCTCTTCTTAAAACTATGTATGGTTCCTGCCTCCACTACTTCACTTGCTAGGCTATTCCACTTCCTGACGACTCTATGACTGAAGAAATACTTCCTAACGTCCCTGTGACTCGTCTGAGCCTTCAGCTTCCAGTTGTGACCCCTTGTTTCTGTGTCCCCTCTCTGGAACATCCTATCTCTGTCCACCTTGTCTATTCCCCGCAGTATCTTATATGTCGTTATCATGTCTCCCCTGACCCTTCTGTCCTCCAGTGTCGTCAGGCCGATTTCCCTCAACTTTTCCTCGTACGACATCCCCCTGAGCTCTGGGACTAGCCTTGTTGCAAACCTTTGTACTTTCTCTAACTTCTTGACGTGCTTGACCAGGTGTGGGTTCCAAACTGGTGCTGCATACTCCAGTATGGGCCTAACTTACACAGTGTACAGTGTCTTGAACGATTCCTTATTAAGGTATCGGAACGCTATTCCCAGGTTTGCCAGGCGCCCGTATGCTGCAGCAGTTATTTGGTTGATGTGTGCCTCCGGTGACGTGCTCGGTGTTATGGTCACCCCGAGGTCTTTCTCCCTGAGTGAGGTCTGTAGTCTTTGTCCACCTAGCCTATACTCTGTCTGCGGTCTTCTTTGCCCCTCCCCAATCTTCATGACTTTGCATTTGGCAGGATTGAATTCGAGAAGCCAGTTTCTGGACCACATGTCCAGCCTGTCCAAGTCTCTTTGCAGTCCTGCCTCATCCTCATCCGATTTAATTCTTCTCATCAACTTCACATCATCTGCGAATAGGGACACTTCAGAGTCTATTCCTTCCATCATGTCGTTCGCATATATCAAAAAGAGCACTGGCCCTAGAACTGACCCCTGTGGGACCCCGCTCGTAACAGGCGCCCACTGTGATACCTCTTCACGTACCATGACTCGTTGCTGCCTCCCTGTCAGGTATTCCCTGATCCATTGCAGTGCCCTCCCTGTTACATGCGCCTGATCCTCTAGCTTCTGCACTAATCTCTTGTGGGGAACTGTGTCAAAGGCCTTCCTGCAGTCTAGGAAAACGCAATCAACCCACCCCTCTCTCTCGTGTCTTGCTTCTGTTACCTTGTCATAAAACTCCAGGAGGTTTGTGATACAAGATTTGCCTTCCATGAATCCATGCTGGTTTTCATTTATAGTCTTGTTCCGTTCCAGGTGTTCGACCACTCTCTTCCTGATAATCTTCTCCATGACTTTGCACACAATACATGTCAGAGACACAGGTCTGTAGTTTAGTGCCTCGTTTCTGTTTCCTTTCTTAAATATGGGGACTACATTTGCTGTCTTCCATTTCTCAGGTAGTTGCCCAGTTTCAAGGGATGTGTTGAAGATTGTGGTTAGAGGCACGCACAGCATCTCTGCTCCTTCTCTAAGGACACATGGGGAGATGTTGTCTGGTCCCATCGCCTTTGAGGTATCAAGGTCACTTAGCAGCTTCTTCACCTCCTCCTCGGTTGTTCGTATGTCATCCAACACTTGGTGGTATATTCCCTCTTGATGTTCCCTTCTGTGCTGACTTCCCACAGCCCTTCCTGTCTCTACTGTAAAAACTTCCTTAAATCTCCTGTTTAGCTCCTCACATGCCTCCTGGTCATTTATTGTGAGTTCTCCCCCTTCTGTCCTTAATCTGATCACCTGGTCTTTGACTGTTGTCTTCCTCCTGATGTGGCTATGCAACAGTTTCGGGTCAGTCTTGATTTTCGATGCTATGTCATTTTCATACTGTCGCTGGGCCTCCCTCCTTACCTGTGTGTACTCGTTCCTGGCTCTGCGACTGATCTCCCTATTTTCGTGTGTTCTCTGCCTTCTGTACTTTTCCATTCTCTGTTGCACTTTGTTTTTGCCTCCTTACACCGTCGGGTAAACCAGGGAAGCGTTCTGGTCTTCCCGTTGTATCTGTTGCCCTTGGGAATAAATAAACCTTTCCACTGCCTCCTTGCATTTTGTTGTTACATATTCCATCATTTCATTTACTGGCTTTCCTGCCAGTTCTCTGTCCCACGGGACCTCCTGCAGGAAGTTCCTCAACCCTACGTAGTCCCCTCTTTTATAGTCAGGCTTTTCCCATTCAACTCCTGTTACTCTCCACTTGCAGCTCTACTATATATTCAAAGCACAGAACCACGTGGTCGCTAGCTCCTAGGGGACTCTCATACGTGATGGCCTCAATGCCTAGGGTGAACACAAGGTCTAATCTTGCTGGTTCATCCTCCCCTCTCACTCTGGTAGTGTCCTTAACATGTTGGTGCATGAGGTTTTCCAGCACCACGTCCATCATCTTGGCTCTCCATGTTTTGGGACCCCCATGTGGCTCCAGGTTTTCCCAGTCAATCTCCCTGTGGTTGAAATCCCCCGTAACCAGCAACTTTGCTCTGCTGGAGTGAGCTCTTCTTGCCACCTCAGCAAGTGTGTCCACCATTACTCTGTTGCTCTCTTGCAGTTCTGTGGTGAATTATACATCACTGCCATGACCACCTTGTGTTCCCCAGACTGAAGTGTACCTACTATGTAGTCTCTTTCTCCCATCTCATCTATGCCTTCCATTTTCTCGATTTTCCATCTGTTTTTTACTAGCAGAGCAACCCCACCTCCCCCTCTGCCCCTTCTATCTTTCCTCATGATCTGGTATCCTGGTGGGAGGATTGCATCTGTTATTGTCCCCGTGAGTTTTGTTTCTGTAACTGCTATGATGTCTGGGGACTTCTCATTGATTCTTTCTTGCCATTTCTCATGTTTATTCGTTAATCCATCTGCATTTGTGTACCAAACCTTCAACTTCTGTTCTAATACTATAACTGTGGTGCGGGGGGTGGGAACAGAGGGATCGGTGTGTGATGGTTGGTTTGGATTGTTCAGTTGCATTGGGGTGTCGTGGCTGGGGTCCTTCTGCAGGTGTTTCTGGGGGTGTGCTTGTCCTTCCACTTGTTCCTGGGTTATTCTCCTCTCCTTTTTCATTTCCTCCCATTTCTCCTTTCGTTTCTGAACTCTCTCTTTCATCATCTTCCTTTCCTCCTGTGTTCTGTCTCGATCGAGGTACACACTCATGAACTCCTGCCTGCCTCTCAGCCGTGCTTTCTCCTGCAGGATCATGGTTCGGGTTGATTCTGCCTTGAAAATTACTATGAGAGGCCGATTCCTTTTCTTTGTGAACCACCCGATTCTCCGAAAATTTGCCACTTGGGTCATGTCCCCCTCGCCTATCACCTTCATGATACCTTCAATCGCTTTTTTTCTCCTCCTGCTTTCTTTCCTCATAAGTTTCCCCTTTAGCTTCGTCTAGCCCATAGACAAACACTGATCTCTCCCTTTCCACCTCCCACTGTGACTCCCATTGCATCCTCTGATGTGTTTTAGTTCCTTCCCGTGGAGTGTTCCTTCAGTCCCTTCCCTAGCTATGGCCCCTATGCTCCTTGGTTTCTCCTTCCTGTTCACATGTTCCTGGCCCCCACAGGTGTCTGGTAAGGTCCCTGCACATGTCCTAGTTCCTTCAATGTCTTCCAACCTCACATTTTGTCCTAGTGTGCTCCCTGTCTTTGTCTTGGCCCCATGTGGGTTTGACAGGACCTCTGCATACAGTTTAGTTTCCATGCTCCCTTCAGACCCGTTGTCTGTGTCTGATGTAGCCATTGCCGATGCTACTTCTGTAATATCTTTGTCTCTATGCTGTTTCAGATGTCTCAGCTCCTCTTCTAATCTCTTTATCTTGTTTTCTGCTGTTGTGGGATGTTGCTTCCACCTTCTACATTCTGCTTCTAACCTCTCTTCCATCTTCCTTGCCAGTTCTTCTAGTCTCCTTCCCCAGTCTTCCTCCCTTTTTTTGAGCTCTGCTTCCCAGTCCTCCCCCCCAGATTCGTCCTTTGAGCCCCTTGTTCTCATCCTAGTTCTAGGTTCCCCGGTTGCTCCACAGAAGGAAGGGGGAGGGGTGGTTAGGGGGAGAGGGAATGGATGGTTATGGGGAGGGGGAGGATGGTTATTGGAAGGGGAGAGGTAGTTAGGGGAGGGGGTTAGATGGTTTTGGGGAGGGGTAGGTGGCTATGGTGAGGTGGTTAGGGAAGGGGGAGAGGTGGATAGGGGAGGGGGAGTACGTGCTTGAGAGAGAGAGGGAATGGATGGTTATAGGGGAGGGGGAGGGTGGTTATTGGAGGGGGGGAGGTAGTTGGGGAGGGGGTTAGATGGTATGGGGGAGGGGTTAGATGGTTTGGGGGAGGGGTAGGTGGCTAAGGTGAGGTGGTTAGGGAAGGGGGGGAGGTGGTTAGGGGAGGGGGGGGTACGTGTTTGTGTCAAGTGTATATGTGTTTGTGTATGTGTGTGTGTGTGTGCGCGCATGTGTGCGTGTGTGTGTTCGCGTGTGTGTGTGTGTGTGTGTGTGTGTGTACTCACCTAGTTGTACTCACCTAGTTGAGGTTGCAGGGGTCGAGTCCAAGCTCCTGGCCCCGCCTCTTCACTGGTCGCTACTAGGTCACTCTCCCTGAACCATGAGCTTTATCGTACCTCTGCTTAAAGCTATGTATGGATCCTGACTCCACTACATCGCTTCCGAAACTATTCCACTTCCTGACTACTCTGTGGCTGAAGAAATACTTCCTAACATCCCTTTGATTCATCTGTGTCTTCAACTTCCAACTGTGTCCCCTTGTTACTGTGTCCAGTCTCTGGAACATCCTGTCTTTGTCCACCTTGTCAATTCCTCTCAGTATTTTGTAAGTCGTTATCATGTCCCCCCTATCTCTCCTGTCCTCCAGTGTCGTCAGGTTGATTTCCCTTAACCTCTCCTCATAGGACATACCTCTTAGCTCTGGGACTAATCTTGTTGCAAACCTTTGCACTTTCTCTAGTTTCTTTACATGCTTGGCTAGGTGTGGGTTCCAAACTGGTGCCGCATACTCCAATATGGGCCTAACGTACACGGTGTATAGGGTCCTGAACGATTCCTTATTAAGATGTCGGAATGCTGTTCTGAGGTTTGCTAGGCGCCCATATGCTGCAGCCGTTATTTGGTTGATGTGCGCTTCAGATGTGCCTGGTGTTATACTCACCCCAAGATCTTTTTCCTTGAGTGATGTTTGTAGTCTCTGGCCCCCTAGACTGTACTCCGTCTGCGGTCTTCGTTGCCCTTCCCCAATCTTCATGACTTTGCACTTGGTGGGGTTGAACTCCAGAAGCCAATTGCTGGACCAGGTCTGCAGCCTGTCCAGATCCCTTTGTAGTTCTGCCTGGTCTTCGATCGAATGAATTCTTCTCATCGACTTCACGTCATCTGCAAACAGGGACACTTCGGATTCTATTCCTTCCGTCATGTCGTTCGCAAATGTGTGTGTGTGTGTGTGTGTGTGTTGGGGGGGGACCCGAGTGGGAAGACAAGCGACATCGTTGTTGCTAAGTATCTTCTTTGACCCTGTCCAGAACCTCTCTCTCTCTCTCTCTCTCTCTCTCTCTCTCTCTCTCTCTCTCCCTCTCTCCCTCTCTCCCCCCACCCACCTAACCCGTGTATAATAAATACCAGTGTACAATATATCACTGGGATGTTGCTGGAGGGCAACACGAACATAATGGGAGTGTCAACACAACACAACATAAGTCTTCACTGGTGGCCGGAATCATTCATATGACGCCGTCAAGGTGACACATCACCCAGGCCTAGGATACTGCCACATCTCATACACTGTAAACACGTCACCATACCTCCAGGAGGAAAAAAAAAAGTATACAACTGACTGCTTCTTTTTCACACTATCAGGACGGAGCATTTTCGTTGATATCTGGCCGAACTAACCTTCTGTAGCAATTTAATGTGGAGATAAGTGTACGAGAGCAAGACCTAACTGAGGACTTGGGTGTCCGCACTGATGGTGTCTGCTGAGAAGAATCAAATTATACGTAGATTAAGAACTATAGAGTATTAAGTAGGTTCTCATACCACCCTCCACTCCCTCGGTACTGTCGACACTGCAGAAGGCCTACTGGCCCATACAAGGCAGGTCCTTATCAAAACGATCCCTACCCAAAGCTATCCACGAATTTACTCCCGTACCCATTGACACCAATCAAACCCAGCACAGGTCAAATTCCATGCCATATTGCCAAACATAAAATTTACACGAAGGAACTTGATGGAAGACCTGCACTACGACTACCTCCACTAAAATAGTACTGTTACTATCTTAATTACTGGTGTTACTCCATTGTCACTCAGAGAGTTGTGTGCGCCAGTAGTTCTGGTTACCAACAGTTCTTCTATCCCAACTTTCTATTTTATTTGGTGGCCAAGTTGTCAACTGATCGTCGTGGTGTGATTGCTTCACCTCATGCCTGACCCATGAGGGTTTAGCGTATATTCTAGGAACATAGTAATCATTATTTATGATTTAGTTAGAGATACTGGTGACGAGTGGCCCCTTTCCTAGCAGTCCTAGCCACACGCTGATCCTAGGGAGGGAGAGAGAGAGACAGGGGGGTGGGGGTGGCAGCGCTGAAACAGACGTAAAGAGACAGACAGACAGACAGGGGGGTGGGGGGGCGCTGGAACAGACAGACAGGGGGGGGGGTGGCAGCGCTGGAACAGACGTACAGGGGGGTGGGGTGGCAGCGCTGGAACAGACAGACAGGGGGGTGGGGGGGGTGGGGTGGCAGCGCTGGAACAGACAGACAGGGGGGACAGGGGGGTGGGGTGGCAGCGCTGGAACAGACAGACAGGGGGGTGGGGTGGCAGCGCTGGAACAGACAGACAGGGGGGTGGGGTGGCAGCGCTGGAACAGACAGACTGGGGGGTGGGGTGGCAGCGCTGGAACAGACAGACAGGGGGGTGGGGTGGCAGCGCTGGAACAGACAGACAGGGGGGTGGGGTGGCAGCGCTGGAACAGAGGGGGGTGGGGTGGCAGCGCTGGAACAGACAGACAGGGGGGTGGGGTGGCAGCGCTGGACATATTTTAGTAACTTGGGTATCCATATGCACGAGGAAGAGATTAAACTGAGCGATGTTTCGATCCTTCCTGAACCTTTAAGAGGTCGCGAGTCAAAGAGGGACCATAACGTTGCTTGTCTCATATCCAACTTGTAACCTGTGAATTGTTCCAGGCAGGTATTGTTCCAGCTATAATATTGTTCCAGTCACGGTAATGTTCCAGTTGAACATATTTTCTGTAAGTAAATAAGACACGTGCAACCTTTATATCTCAAAAACACACATACACACGTACACTAGGCCTAATGCATCAACATGTCGGCGACACTACCAGAGAGAGAGAGGGGGGAGAATGAGCCAGCAAGACTGGATCTTGTGTTCACCCTGAGCAGTTCAGACATTGAGGACATCACTTACGAGAGGCCCCTTGGAGCTAGCGATCACGTGGTTCTGAGTTTTGATTATATAGTAGAGTTACAAGTAGAGAGGGTAACAGAAATTGAATGGGAAAAGCCAAACTATAAAAGGAGGGACTACACAGGTATGAGGAACTTCCTGCAGGAGGTTCAGTGGGACAGAGAACTGGTAGGAAAATCAGTAAACGAGATGATGGAATATGTAACAACAAAGTGCAAGGAGGCAGAGGAAAGGTTTGTTCCCAAGGGAAATAGAAATAATAGGAAGACCAAAGCGAGTCCTTGGTTTACCCGAAGGTGTAGGGAGACAAAAACTAAGTGCGCCAGAGAATGGAAAAGGTACAGGAGGCAAAGGACCCAGGAAAATAAGGAGATTAATAGAAGAGCCAGAAACGAGTACGCACAGATAAGGAGAGAGGCCCAGCGACAGTACGAAAACGACACAACATCGAAAGTCAAATCTGACCCGAAACTGCTGTATAGCCACATTAGGAGGAAGACAACAGTCAAAGACCAGGTGATCAGGCTGAGGAAAGAAGGTGGAGAACTCACAAGAAACGATCAAGAGGTATGTGAGGAACTCAACATGAGATTTAAGGAAGTATTTACAGTGGAGACAGGAAGGCCTCTGGGGGGACAGACCAGAGAGGGACACCAGCAAGGAATATACCAACAAGTGTTGGATGACATACATGCAAATGAGGTGAAGAAGCTGCTAAGGGACATCGATACCTCAAAGGCAATGGAACCGGACAACATCTCCCCGTGGGTCCTTAGAGAGGGAGCGGATATGCTGTGTGTGCCACTTACCACAATCTCCAACACCTCCCTGGAAACTGGGCAACTACCTGAGGTATGGAAGACGGTAAATGTAGTTCCCATTTATAAAAAAGGAAAGAGAAAAGAGGCACTAAACTATAAACCTGTGTCACTGACGTGTATAATATGCAAAGTTATGGAGAAGATATCAGGAGGAGAATGGTGGAGCACCTGGAACGGAACAAGAGTATAAACGCCAAACAGCACGGATTCATGGAAGGCAAATCCTGTGTCACAAACCTTCTGACGTTTTATGATAAAGTAACAGAAGTAAGACACGAGAGAGAGGGATGGGTTGATTGCATCTTCTTGGACTGCAAGAAGGCCTTTGACACAGTTCCTCACAAAAGATTAGTGCAGAAGCTAGAGGATCAGGCGCATATAACAGGAAGGGCACTGCAATGGATCAGAGAATACCTGACAGGGAGGCAACAACGAGTCATGGTATGTGATGAGATATCACAGTGGGCACCTGTGACGAGTGGGGTCCCACAGGGGTCGGTCCTAGGACCAGTGCTATTTTTGGTATATGTGAACGACATGATGGAAGGGTTAGACTCAGAAGTGTCCCTGTTCGCAGATGATGTGAAGTTAATGAGGAGAATTAACTCAGATAAGGATCAGGCAGGACTTCAAAGAGACCTGGACAGACTGGACACCTGGTCCAGCAACTGGCTTCTCGAATTTAACCCTGCCAAATGCAAAGTCATGAAGATCGGGGAAGGGCACAGAAGACCGCAGACGGAGTATAGGCTAGATGGCCAAAGACTGCAGACCTCTCTTAAGGAGAAGGATCTTGGGGTGAGTATAATACCAAGCACGTCTCCGGAAGCACACATCAACCAGATAACTGCTGCAGCATATGGGCGCCTGGAAAACCTGAGAACAGCGTTCCGATACCTTAGTAAGGAATCGTTCAAGACACTGTACACCGTGTATGTCAGGCCCATACTGGCGTACGCAGCACCTGTTTGGAACCCGCACTTGATCAAGCACGTCAAGAAATTAGAGAAAGTGCAAAGGTTCGCGACAAGGTTAGTTCCAGAGCTAAGGGGAATGTCCTGTGAAGAAAGGTTAAGGGAAGTTGACCTGACGACATTGGAGGACAGGAGGGTCAGGGAAGACATGATAACGACATATAAAATACTGCGCGGAATAGACAAGGTGGGCAAAGACAGGATGTTCCAGGGAGAGGACACAGAAACAAGAGGTCACAATTGGAAGTTGAAGACTCAGATGAGTCAAAGGGATGTTAGGAAGTATTTCTTCAGTCATAGAGTTGTCAGGCCGTGGAATGGCCTAGAAAGTGACGTAGTGGAGGCGGGAACCATACATAGTTTTAAGACGAGGTTTGATAAAGCTCATGGAGCAGGAAGAGAGATGACCCAGTAGCCGTCAGTGAAGAGGCGGGGCCAGGAGCTAAGACTCAACCCCTGCAACCACAAATAGGTGAGTACTCTCTCTCTCTCTCTCTCTCTCTCTCTCTCTCTCTCTCTCTCTCTCTCTCTCTCTCTCTCTCTCTCACTAAGAGTTTTCTTAAGAGAGCCAGCAAAAGGTTATCATTTTCCAAGAAAGTTGCTATGACAACCACATCTCCTAGTGAATGAATCAATTAACTGCCTCATAAACTGCTCTCGTGCCTCCCAAATACCAACACATCGACGCCTTGCAATTCAATCTCCCTCCGGTGCGACCAATCACTGCAAGTTTATGTACGCCACCAAACCAATTAACTCAGCAAGTCTGGGTATCCCCGGAGGCATGATGGAGTCAGACATCGTCTGAGAAACGAGTTTTAATCGCGTGAACCCTGCACATAAGTTTCCGAACAGAAACTCAAACACGGAATAAGATTTGATCAATTATAGTCTTGGAAACCTGTTGCAGGGGTTCAGTTTCTCGTCCGATAAGCGGCCAGTTGTCGCCCTCGAGGCGAACGTGCTGGCAAACTTGTCTTCTGGTTCATACACTGTCTTTGAGGATTACTCGTTTTAACTGCAGACTCGGTGAGGTCCTCCACTCCACCTCCTTCTTACTGACGTGTCCACTGAAGCTGGTGTCGGTCCCGTGGTCCAGCAAGCCGCCTCACTCGTAAACACAGAGAAGGAGACATGATCACAACGTTCAAGATAGTCATATCAAGAAACAGGCTGCAGAATATTGTTGCAGATAAAGACAGTGTTGGTAAGTAGGTGGAAGACTAGGATCAAGGAATATTGAGATAAACTAAGTCTTCCTTATATACTGAAGACCGTCTTCAGTGTAACGAAGACAAACAAGTGGAAGGAACTAAGGAAAACTGAAAATTCCTTGCACGGTTTAACGTTTAGGTGTGCCAAAAACCCGGGAAGGTTGGATCATCACTCAGATCTGACACAACACAAGTTTCTCACTAACTTCACTTTTACATGTATCACTGCTTATCCGAATTAACTTTAGTTGAGATCTGGAGCGAGTTGAGGCGAGTGTTGCTGCAGCAGCTGTCAGTGCTGACGTAGGTGCTAGGTGACTCGTGGCTATCATCAGGGTGGTGCAGCAGCTGTCAGTGCTGACGTAGGTGCTAGGTGACTCGTGGCTATCATCAGGGTGGTGCAGCAGCTGTCAGTGCTGACGTAGGTGCTAGGTGACTCGTGGCTATCATCAGGGTGGTGCAGCAGCTGTCAGTGCTGACGTAGGTGCTAGGTGACTCGTGGCTATCATCAGGGTGGTGCAGCAGCTGTCAGTGCTGACGTAGGTGCTAGGTGACTCATGGCTATCATCAGGGTGGTGCAGCAGCTGTCAGTGCTGACGTAGGTGCTAGGTGACTCGTGGCTATCATCAGGGTGGTGCAGCAGCTGTCAGTGCTGACGTAGGTGCTAGGTGACTCGTGGCTATCATCAGGGTGGTGCAGCAGCTGTCAGTGCTGACGTAGGTGCTAGGTGACTCGTGGCTATCATCAGGGTGGTGCAGCAGCTGTCAGTGCTGACGTAGGTGCTAGGTGACTCGTGGCTATCATCAGGGTGGTGCAGCAGCTGTCAGTGCTGACGTAGGTGCTAGGTGACTCGTGGCTATCATCAGGGTGGTGCAACAGCTGTCAGTGCTGACGTAGGTGCTAGGTGACTCGTGGCTATCATCAGGGTGGTGCAGCAGCTGTCAGTGCTGACGTAGGTGCTAGGTGACTCGTGGCTATCATCAGGGTGGTGCAACAGCTGTCAGTGCTGACGTAGGTGCTAGGTGACTCGTGGCTATCATCAGGGTGGTGCAGCAGCTGTCAGTGCTGACGTAGGTGCTAGGTGACTCGTGGCTATCATCAGGGTGGTGCAGCAGCTGTCAGTGCTGACGTAGGTGCTAGGTGACTCGTGGCTATCATCAGGGTGGTGCAGCAGCTGTCAGTGCTGACCCAGGTGCTAGGTGACTCGTGGCTATCATCAGGGTGGTGCAGCAGCTGTCAGTGCTGACGTAGGTGCTAGGTGACTCGTGGCTATCATCAGGGTGGTGCAGCAGCTGTCAGTGCTGACGTAGGTGCTAGGTGACTCGTGGCTATCATCAGGGTGGTGCAACAGCTGTCAGTGCTGACGTAGGTGCTAGGTGACTCGTGGCTATCATCAGGGTGGTGCAGCAGCTGTCAGTGCTGACGTAGGTGCTAGGTGACTCGTGGCTAGCATCGGGGTGGTGCTACAGCTGTCAGTGCTGACGTAGGTGCTAGGTGACTCGTGGCTATCATCAGGGTGGTGCAGCAGCTGTCAGTGCTGACGTAGGTGCTAGGTGACTCGTGGCTATCATCAGGGTGGTGCAGCAGCTGTCAGTGCTGACGTAGGTGCTAGGTGACTCGTGGCTAGCATCGGGGTGGTGCTACAGCTGTCAGTGCTGACGTAGGTGCTAGGTGACTCGTGGCTAGCATCGGGGTGGTGCTACAGCTGTCAGTGCTGACGTAGGTGCTAGGTGACTCGTGGCTATCATCAGGGTGGTGCAGCAGCTGTCAGTGCTGACGTAGGTGCTAGGTGACTCGTGGCTATCATCAGGGTGGTGCAGCAGCTGTCAGTGCTGACGTAGGTGCTAGGTGACTCGTGGCTAGCATCGGGGTGGTGCTACAGCTGTCAGTGCTGACGTAGGTGCTAGGTGACTCATGGCTAGCATCGGGGTGGTGCTACAGCTGTCAGTGCTGACGTAGGTGCTAGGTGACTCATGGCTAGCATCGGGGTGGTGCTACAGCTGTCAGTGCTGACGTAGGTGCTAGGTGACTCGTGGCTAGCATCGGGGTGGTGCTACAGCTGTCAGTGCTGACGTAGGTGCTAGGTGACTCGTGGCTATCATCAGGGTGGTGCAGCAGCTGTCAGTGCTGACGTAGGTGCTAGGTGACTCGTGGCTATCATCAGGGTGGTGCAGCAGCTGTCAGTGCTGACGTAGGTGCTAGGTGACTCGTGGCTAGCATCGGGGTGGTGCTACAGCTGTCAGTGCTGACGTAGGTGCTAGGTGACTCGTGGCTAGCATCGGGGTGGTGCTACAGCTGTCAGTGCTGACGTAGGTGCTAGGTGACTCGTGGCTATCATCAGGGTGGTGCAGCAGCTGTCAGTGCTGACGTAGGTGCTAGGTGACTCGTGGCTATCATCAGGGTGGTGCAGCAGCTGTCAGTGCTGACGTAGGTGCTAGGTGACTCTTGGCTAGCATCGGGGTGGTGCTACAGCTGTCAGTGCTGACGTAGGTGCTAGGTGACTCATGGCTAGCATCGGGGTGGTGCTACAGCTGTCAGTGCTGACGTAGGTGCTAGGTGACTCATGGCTAGCATCGGGGTGGTGCTACAGCTGTCAGTGCTGACGTAGGTGCTAGGTGACTCGTGGCTAGCATCGGGGTGGTGCTACAGCTGTCAGTGCTGACGTAGGTGCTAGGTGACTCGTGGCTAGCATCGGGGTGGTGCTACAGCTGTCAGTGCTGACGTAGGTGCTAGGTGACTCGTGGCTATCATCAGGGTGGTGCAGCAGCTGTCAGTGCTGACGTAGGTGCTAGGTGACTCGTGGCTAGCATCAGGGTGGTGCTGCAGCTGGATGAATGAACACACACTCACACACATACACACACACACACACACACACACACACACACACACACACACACACACACACACACACACACACACACACACACACACCTAGCCAAGCACGTGAAGAAACTAGAGAAAGTGCAAAGGTTTGCAACAAGACTAGTCCCAGAGCTAAGAGGTATGTCCTACGAGGAGAGGTTAAGGGAAATCAACCTGACGACACTGGAGGACAGGAGAGATAGGGGGGACATGATAACGACATACAAAATACTGAGAGGAATTGACAAGGTGGACAAAGACAGGATGTTCCAGAGACTGGACACAGTAACAAGGGGACACAGTTGGAAGCTGAAGACACAGATGAATCACAGGGATGTTAGGAAGTATTTCTTCAGTCACAGAGTAGTCAGTAAGTGGAATAGTTTGGGAAGCGATGTAGTGGAGGCAGGATCCATACATAGCTTTAAGCAGAGGTATGATAAAGCTCACGGCTCAGGGAGAGTGACCTAGTAGCGATCAGTGAAGAGGCGGAGCCAGGAGCTCGGACTCGACCCCCGCAACCTCAACTAGGTGAGTACAACTAGGTGAGTACACACACACACACACACACACACACACACACAGGGAAGGCACTACAATGGATCAGGGAATACTTGTCAGGAAGACAGCAGCGAGTCATGGTACGTGGCGAGGTGTCAGAGTGGGCACCTGTGACCAGCGGGGTCCCACAGGGGTCAAACCTAGGACCAGTGCTGTTTCTGGTATTTGTGAACGACATGACGGAAGGAATAGACTCTGAGGTGTCCCTGTTTGCAGATGACGTGAAGTTGATGAGAAGAATTCACTCGATCGAAGACCAGGCAGAACTACAAAGGGATCTGGGCGCCTAGCAAACCTCAGAACAGCATTCCGACATCTTAATACGGAATCATTCAGGACCCTGTACACCGTGTACGTTAGGCCCATATTGGAGTATGCGGCACCAGTTTGGAACCCACACCTAGCCAAGCACGTAAAGAAACTAGAGAAAGTGCAAAGGTTTGCAACAAGACTAGTCCCAGAGCTAAGAGGTATGTCCTACGAGGAGAGGTTAAGGGAAATCAACCTGACGACACTGGAGGACAGGAGAGATAGGGGGGACATGATAACGACATACAAAATACTGAGAGGAATTGACAAGGTGGACAAAGACAGGATGTTCCAGAGACTGGACACAGTAACAAGGGGACACAGTTGGAAGTTGAAGACACAGATGAATCACAGGGATGTTAGGAAGTATTTCTTCAGCCACAGAGTAGTCAGTAAGTGGAATAGTTTGGGAAGCGATGTAGTGGAGGCAGGATCCATACATAGCTTTAAGCAGAGGTATGATAAAGCTCACGGCTCAGGGAGAGTGACCTAGTAGCGATCAGTGAAGAGGCGGGGCCAGGAGCTCAGACTCGACCCCCGCAACCTCAACTAGGTGAGTACAACTAGGTGAGTACACACACACACACACACACACACACACACACACACACACACACACACACACACACATACACACACACACACACTCACACACACACATACCTCAAAGGCGATGGGACCAGACAACATCTCTCCGTGGGTCCTTAGAGAAAGTGCGGAGATGCTGTGTGGTGCCACTAACCACTATCTTCAACACATCCCTTGCAACTGGGCAACTACCTGAGGTATGGAAGACAGCAAATGTAGTCCCCATTTTTATGAAAGGAGACAGAAATGAGGCACTAAGCTACAGACCAGTGTCACTGGCGTGTATAGTATGCAAAGCCATGGAGAAGATTATCAGGAGGAGAGTGGTGGAGCACCTGGAAAGGAACAAGATTATAAATGACAACTAGCACGGATTCATGGAAGGCAAATCCTGTGTCACAAACCTTGTGGAGTTTTATGACAAAGTAACAGAAGTAAGACACGAGAGGGAGGGGTGGGTTGATTGCATTTTCCTAGACTGCAGGAAGGCCTTCGACACAGTTCCTCACAGAAACTGGAGGATCAGGCGCATGTAACAGGGAGGGCACTGCAATGGATCAGAGAATACCTGACAGGGAGGCAACAACGGGTCATGGTACGTGATGAGGTATCACAGTGGGCGCCTGTGACGAGCGGGGTCCCACAGGGCTCAGTCCTAGGACCAGTGCTATTTTTGGTGTATGTGAATGACATGATGGAAGGGATAGACTCAGAAGTGTCCCTGTTCGCAGATGATGTGAAGTTAATGAGGAGAATGCAAAGTCATGAAGATCGGGGAAGGGCACAGAAGACCGCAGACAGAGTATAGGCTAGGTGGCCAAAGACTGCA
>NC_091348.1:20164414-20291914 GCF_038502225.1 Cherax quadricarinatus
GTCAGTGTGCACCACAAAAAAATCCTACAGCACGCAGTGCATAAAGAAAAAAAACTGACCATTTTTCTGGATTAAAACGCCGACTTTGAGGTGTATTTTTGTATAGTATTTATCGTTGCATTCTCGTTTTCATGGTCTCATGTGATAAAATTGAAAACGTATTGCAGAGAGAGATGATTTTGATTAGTTTCACGATGAAAACGACCTTGAAATTGAGCTCAAAGTAGAGGAACTGTTCGATTTTTACCAATGTTCAATAGTAAGCAAATCACATCACACGTCCAATACAAGTCAACTGGGGAGTCTAATATTCTTTCACTAGTGCACTGATATTATTTATACCATTTTTACAATAATGCAGTAGTCTGCATAACAGTAAGTTTTGTATTTTTTTGTACGAATAAAAATTCAAAATAGAAAGCAATAGTAATATAAGAGGGGCCTATGGATGTGACTAATAAACAGAGGATATGTTATTTTAGTGCCAAGAATGTCTACATTGTTTATTCTGGACCCTATTTTGAAATTGGCATCTTTTTTAATTTGCGTGGAATTAGCCAAATTGCCAATTTCTGACCACTTTATTGAGTAGTTCAAATTGGTAAATGGGCAGTTTCTTGTACTCAGTTGCTAGAAAAAATGGAGTTCTAAAGAAATAGCTATGAGTTTGGTCAACTAGAACAATGGAATTGGCCAAAAACAGGGCTCAAAGTCGGCGAAATCACTGATTCGTATATGTCGCCGAGACCACTAACTTCGCGGGAGCGTAATTCAGTGAGTTTTCGACTAAATTTCGTACTTTTGGTGTCATTACCATCTGGAAAAGTCTCTCTATCATTTCATAAGAAAAAAAAAAATTCCAAAAAATTTTGCGACATAGAATGAGTTTCAGAACGGGGCTTGTGACAATCAAAGGGTTAAACATACATGGTGATATCATGCATCACTTTCTAGGTCCTACTTTCACTGGAAAAACCATTCCCATCTCTCCTACATACTCAAAAGTGACCTTATACATGTATTCACTACTTTTATTAATCTACCACCTTTTCTATACATTTGACACATTGCTTCCTTATACGTATACCCTACCATATGCCTCGTCTAAATCCACAAATGTAACAAACAGCGTCTTATCTTATCTCCCATATGTATTATTCACTTATATGCCTCAATGTAAACACTGTTTATTCATCCCCTACCCCTTCTAAAGCCTCCTTGCTTCTCTATCTACTGTCCTACCCCTAACCTTCAATAATTATTTCTACTGTACACATTACCTGGTCTGGGATTGAGCTGTGGGGGTATTGACTATACTCAAGCCTATTCATATTCAAATAGTTTATTTGGACATGATACATAGTTGTACAAGGAATTATAGTAGATGGGTGTACATGCCAAAAGCCCCTTGTATGCAGAGCATTATAGGCAGGCTTAAAATTAACTTAAAATTAACAAGCAATGAAAGGTTCAGTGGTAAAAATTATCGTACATAATTTACAATATGAAGTACAACTGAGTATTTGAAGCAATGAAATTTGAACATTTCGATATTGAAGCATTATAGTTGTACAAATTTGTTGTATTACAATGTATAACAAACAAGATGATAAATTTTCACTTGTTCCATTTTCACTTATTCTACGAATGCTCTCTGCCAGTCTCTGGATATAGCATCTTCCTTTTTTATTAATATCTTTACCACTCCAATATCATATCCCTGCCTATTTTAACATCTGTGCATGCTTTCTGCAAGCACAACTAAATATCGCCCATCTCAAACATTGTATCATGCCGAAATAAAATTATCTGTTCAGTTGCTTTACCTTCTTTCCTTCTACCCACTGCCTCATGGATTTTCCAAACATCCACATAATTAAACACTAATTAAAAACGATTTACACCTGGATGAGAACAAGCTCGCCCATAATATAAAAAATATCCTACGTAACTTTTGATAACAAATAATGTCCACAGACATCAAAATTAACAAAGCCAAAGTAGCAAATATTAAAATCTAAGGCTCAAGCTCCTACAAAAAAGTATCAAGAACTGTAGGTATACTTTCTGAAATGTTCCCCAATCCTATACTACCAACACTACTATTTTCTATCCATACCTCTCCTACTGAATTTGTGCTTGGGGATCTACCTCAAACCAATTATCACCTCGTCTCACACAACAGTTTGGATTCAGGAATAATAAAAGCACGAATGATGCTATCATACACATGCTAGAACTAATATATACCGCACTTGAAAAGAAAAGTCCTGCTGGGCATTTTCATTGATTTACATAAAACTTTCAATACAGTCGACCATGAACTGCTGTACTCCAAATTAATGCACTATGGTATCAGATGCCACTCCCTCAACTACCTAAAATCATACCTTGGTAACAGAACTCAATATGTGTATGCAAATGATGCAAACTCTTCCACCCAACCAATCACAGTAGGAGTCCCACAAGGAAGAGTCCTTGGACCACTCCTCATTCTCATCTACATCAATGATCTACCAAATGCATCACAGCTACTCAAACCCATATTATTTGCAGATGACACTACACATGCCTTTTCCCACCCAAACACAGTCATACTAGCAAACAAAGCCAATGCCGAATTGCAGAAAATATCTGCCTGGATGATGATTAATAAACTTACCTTGAATACTGATAAAACCTATTTCATTCAGTTTGGAAACAAAGCTGCAAATGATCTGATTAACATAACGCTAAATGGATCATCAGTCACAAGACTCACAGAGGGAAAATTCCTAGGTATCCACCTTGACAGTAGCCTAAAGTTCCAGACACACATACAACAAATCACCAAGAAAATCTCCAAGACTGTTGGCATACTATCAAAGATAAGGTACTACGTTCCACAATCAGCTCTCCTGGCACTGTACCATACACTCTTATACCCTTATCTTACATACGGAATTTGTGCATGGGGATCAACAACTTCCAATCACCTAAAACCCCTCATAACCCAGCAAAAGGCAGCAGTAAGAATGATAACTAATTCACACTCCTGCCAGCATACTCCAGCAATTTTCAAGTCTCAATCTGCTCACCGTTAAGAACATCCATACTTATTCATGTGCCTACTACATACACAGAACAATACACACAAATATAAACCCTCCACTCAAACTTCTCCTCACCAACTTAAACAGGACACATGACCACAACACAAGACACAGATCTCTTTTTGATATATCTCGTGTCCATATCACACTGTAAAAACTATGCACATAAAGGGCCCTAAAATATGGAATTCATTACCAGAAGATATTAAAGTAACCCAGTCTGAAAATCAGTTAAAGACTTCTCAAAAGCCACTTAATCACCCTAGACAAAATGGTAAATACTCAGTACACACTTACTCACCTATGTACTCCATCATAACTTCAACAATCACTTTGAACCTTTTATCCATTGTTGACAGGAATATAATTGAACAATTGTTTTCACAAAAAGCATTTTAGACTATATGAATATATCCTTTGTCTTATACAAATTTAATTCACTTATAATTAATAATCTACTGTTCAACTATGAAATAATTACTGTCCTACTGTACAACTATGATATAATACTTAGTGTTAAGTAGTCTGTAAGCCAATAATGTTAAGTTGGCCCATAATGCCTAGGCATAATAGAGGCTCTCTTTGCATTGTAACCCACTATTGTAAATATAAAATCTCAATGTACTGTTTGCAAAGACAAAATAAATAAAATAAATAGAATAAATAAAATAAAAATAAATAAGGCAGCCATCAGACCCAACAAACTTAAATTTTAAGCAAGACATTATGTTCTTATTTAAATCCCTAAATTTATTAAATATTAATATCATAATAAACTTAATATATCCTGTTCAATCCACATCTTCAAAATGCTACATTATACTGCCAGGTAAATGTCCAAAAAAATTAACATATGACTTTACAACATATTGTCGTACATTAATAAGGATGCCATCCCAAACAATTCCAGTTACCAGGAGAATCTGATGAATTAAGAGGAACCTAACAAAAAGCACTGGACCTGATAGCATTCTAGTCCAATTCCTAAATGATACCTCTGGATTGAAAGC
Source organism: Cherax quadricarinatus (assembly GCF_038502225.1). NCBI lineage: Eukaryota > Metazoa > Arthropoda > Malacostraca > Decapoda > Parastacidae > Cherax > Cherax quadricarinatus. The sequence goes on from NC_091348.1 coordinate 20,168,517, forward strand.
ACCCACAGACCACAATTTATCTCCTCAAATACCTTGCTATACAAGCTCAAGTCTGCCAGTCACTCCTGTTTTCAAGAATAGTATATCAGATGTCCTGTAACTATTGGCATGTTGACATACTTTGTGTTGCATCCATAATACTAGACAGCAGTGTTTTACTGTAGTAGTCGTGTACCTGAATGACAATAACATACCAGTCAGGTTTTCATTTAACAGACATACTATACTTCCTTGATGCACTGTCATTCAGTTATTACCTAGGATAATCATTATACTTCATTCTCCAAACTCATTAATTTATTAATTCCAATGAACGTTAATACCAATTCTATACCAAGCTTATAATTTTAATCTTAAGTCTGCCCAAAATGCATTGCATAACTATGGGTTTTTTTCCATTGCATAAGTGGTATGGATAGCACTTGGTTTATTTAAGTAAATAGTGACCAGTTACCAATAAAATGTCAAGTGTCTTTGAACTAGGATCATCGAATAAGATAAGGGGAAATATGCAAATTAATATTTTATTCTGATTAATCTAGAGGGTTAGTAACCCAGCATAGTCGAACGAAGCCACTGACTGAATTACATCCGAAGGGTTCTTTTGATCCTCTCCCTGGATGCCATCTACGAGTCTTAAAATCCACGTACCTACTTATTGCTAGGCGAAGGCAACAAGCAACTACATAGTAAGGTTACGATTCAAAAAAAAAAAAAAAACAGCTTAGGATACACTTGTTTAACTATTATAAAATATGACCCAAGGAGGTTGTGGACAATAAATAAGTCAATTACTAGTACGATCAGAGTTGTTATGGACAGCCTGATACTGGTCATAATTACTTTAATGCGAGAGGCAGTAAAACTAAGATTCTTTTCTAGGTTATGTGTGCAGAGAGCTGCCCATTGGGACCACCAAATAACCTACCCCTCCCCACCAAGGGAAAAAAATTGAGCTCTCTCGGTCTTTCTCCTTTGGTAATTTCTCTATTTGGATATGTTGAAACGCAATACACCACTCTCCGAAATCCTCTCGATCTGCTTTATTGAGCTGAAACATCCAGATAAAGGCCAGATTTTGCGTTCTCCTGAATTTCCTTTGTTTCGACGAGCCGGGGCGTTCAAAGTGGCAGCAAAAAACTGGCCACACCACCAGACCAAAATCACGCGCGGGCGGCTCATGCACACTCCTTCCTGTCACTTGCCACGACACCTACCTTTAAACCCCACGACTGTGACAGGTTATGGCTGCACCAGCAGCCAAGGAGTAAACTCAAACACGGCAGGTTAATCATTAGTACTTACCGTGTAAATTGACGGTGCATGTGGTGTTGTTGCCGCGGTCGAGCACTACCACACTCGTCGCTGGCGCCGCCATCTCAGCTACTGAGCCACATCCGTCTGCTGCACCCTTTTCCCGCCTCTGCTCGCGATTCACAAACACTCAAAAGAAAATTAATGCTAAGCATTTTAAACCCGGCAAAACCTTTATTGCTATTTCGTTTTTACAGCAGTGAAGGTTAGGTTTAATATATTATTCCGTGATAAATACTGACATACGTGAGAAGACGATATGAATCGTATTCGTGTTTTTTTTATTTCCTTTGGGAGTGGGAGATGATGTGGGTAATGTTATCAGAATCATGCAAGTTTTTAGTTCCAAATTACACTGACCGCGTAAATAAATACACCGGTTTTCAAATATATATGAAGAACAATTAGGTTTTGTGTATAAAAAATGTATGTACAATTTGTTCATGGTCCCCGATGAAAAATGGATCACATTGACTTGATTGGTTTATATCCATTTGTGCCTTTGACATCTGATCGTTATAGTAATTTTATTTATGTACAGGTACGCATAAATACAGTTACACAAATTTAGGTGATTACAATTACCATACAGAGTAACATACATAAATTACCTGGGATAACCCCCCAAAAAATCAAACAAAAAGTTACACACTTAAAATATAGACATAATTCCAGGATTTCCGTCGCATAGGATCATCCTGAGGTTATTTGCTTAAATTTTTCGGATGCATTAATATTCATCAATATTTATAGTACTTACTAATTTCCATCACACATTACTGTTATTTAATGATTACTCCCACTACAAAATATCGTAATAATCACAAATATACTAAAATTAAATAAAACCTTAACCGCCGTTCAATAGCTATAAGAAATAATGACTTCTGCTTCTCTAAATTATTTATCAACCACCAAGTCTGTCGGTCTGTAAATCAATCTCAATGCGCACGGAAGGGGTGAAAATACGTATGTGTGAGCTCAAACACACACGAGCATCCATAAACCTGTACACAAACGTTGTTACACATGAACTTACTAACACACATGTACTTATTCATTTCACAAATACAAATATACTCACAAGCTGTACATACACTCACATATAAACGTATTTACACATGCCATGCATAGAGTACATCATAAACACATGTATTTACAAAACTTGTTAAACATGCATTCAACAAAATGCATTCACACGTTGTCACACATGCATTCACAAATGCATATATACTATACTCACAAATGTTGTTACACCTTTAACAAACACATATGTACTCACGTTGTAATGTGCATTCACCAACACACATGTATTCACAAAAGCACACGCACTCTCCGACACGTAGGATTCAACAACCTCTGGCTAGTTATTTATGAATGTGCGAATAATTACCCAACAAATAATTAGATACGCAATGACCTGCCTTCGGGGACTGAATCACCTGTATCTGTTTGCGATGATGTATAAATAAGCAAAATAAGTGTGAGAAAGGCCAAACAGGCTACAAAGACTTAGGCAGACTAAGAATGAACACATAAGGTTATGCAAATTCTGAAAAAAGAAAAGACCAGAGACGGAGTACAATGTGAAAGGAACAAAACTTCAATAAATGTGCACAGAATGATGAATGAACATCACATCGAACAGTTTGATATCTTTCATCACGCAATCCATACCCACCTTGTGGGTGATAGTTAAAGGATTACAAGTGGCACTTATCCGACCCAGGGACTGGATCTCAACACTGATGTTTCTTAAGCAAGTTACGGTGGTAATTAACCACTTATTAACTTATTAATTTTTGAAGACTGGTGGTTTACAGTCATGAAACGTTACGAGTTATTTACAATATACAACACTTGGTAAAATATGACTGAAATTAGGCGCGTGACTTTCTTTTTTAATCAGGTAATTTTCAAGAATGGCTGGTAATATGATACTGTGGAAAAAATGCTTTGATATTTCGCTTTCCAGTACATAATGGCATGATGTCTTAAATTATACTGATGCCTTTGTCACACAACATTCTCGTCCACATTATGTACTGCTTTGTCTTGCCTATGCCTACTAATTTATTTTCAAATTTTACTTTTTTCTCCTTACATTTCTATATATTCATTTCTGACTAACTTCATTATTATTATTATTATAATCAAGGGGGAAGCGCTAAACCCGGAAGATTATACAGCGCCTGGGGGGGGGATGTGGAAGGCATTCAGGCTTAATTCGGGGAACTGGAGCACAGATCCAATTCCCTAAATCAAGAGCCCCTCACCAACATCAAGGAACCTTTCTTGAGGGGTGACTAACTTCAATCTCTGGTTAAATGCAGATTTAGGAAGCTTTTTACACTCAGTTTTCAGTCCCATATTTCCATGGCTTTCCAAAAGTTTCCATTAAACCAATTTTGTTTTTAATTTTCAGTCTCACCATTTTTTGGCAAAACCTTTTAATTTCAATACACGTTGCAGAACTCTTTGTATAGTTTGTTAATATTTATCATTTGTAATAATTTATTCAATTTTCTTTATCTCGCGGTTCCACTTTGTTGTCTCTTCCACTTTCCCCAAGTAATATTTAGTAACAAATGTTCCTTAACTCTGATCATTACTTTTTTAAGTTTATATAATTTATCATAGAAAAATCTTCCAATTTTCAGTAAATACCAGGTCACTCGAGTAACTTATCCAACCCGTTATTTATTATTCAAGCTATAAAGACTACCCAGTTTATTTCTTTACACTTGGAATCTGCATTTATAGGATAGGCAATAAGTTTCACCTTTCAAGCTGGCACTGGACAAGCACCTAAAGTCAGTTCCTGATCAGCCGGGCTGTGGCTCGTACGTTGGTTTGCGTGCAGCCAGCAGCAACAGCCTGGTTGATCAGGCGCTGATCCACCAGGAGGCCTGGTCACAGACCGGGCCGCGGGGCCGTTGACCCCCGAAACTCTCTCCAGGTAAACTCCAGGTCCAGGTTTCCATGGGCACTTATTCTGTAGTTCCTCATTTACCTTATCAAATTCTTTTATCTTCATGTTGAATGGTGGGCAGTATGCATTTACCATTTTTAGTTTTCATCTTTGTTTCAAATTTATACCACCAAGATTTAAAAAAAAGTTTGCAGTTTGCATTATAATTTGCGTAATTTGTAGTTTCTCTTATCAGTATTACTGACCATCCACATTTCTGTACAACTCTTGATTAGATCTTTATTATTACTACTGTTTTAATGGGAAGTGCTCAACTCAAAGGTCATAACCCCAGGGGAAATGGAAATGAACAAGGTTCGATCCAAGGACGGTCCAATTCACTGGATTACGAACCATTAGTCTGCCCGAAATGCCTAGGCATGCTAGTGGCCTTCTACGTAATTAATATTTTATATGTAAACCACACACTGTAAACTTTGCAAGGAAATAAAAATTTTAATTTTTCTTCACCGGCAAACCAAAGCTCAGCACGGGTACACCAGCGGTGTCCTGCATAGGACCACACCAGCGGTGTCCTGCCTAGGACCACACCAGCGGTGTCCTGCCTAGGAGCCACACCAGCGGTGTCCTGCCTAGGACCACACCAGCGGTGTCCTGCCTAGGACCACACCAGCGGTGTCCTGCCTAGGACCACACCAGCGGTGTCCTGCCTAGGAGCCACACCAGCGGTGTCCTGCCTAGGACCACACCAGCGGTGTCCTGCCTAGGACCACACCAGCGGTGTCCTGCCTAGGACCACACCAGCGGTGTCCTGCCTAGGACCACACCAGCGGTGTCCTGCCTAGGACCACACCAGCGGTGTCCTGCCTAGGACCACAATCGCGGTGTCCTGCCTAGGAGCCACACCAGCGGTGTCCTGCCTAGGAGCCACACCAGCGGTGTCCTGCCTAGGACCACACCAGCGGTGTCCTGCCTAGGAGCCACACCAGCGGTGTCCTGCCTAGGACCACACCAGTGGTGTCCTGCCTAGGAGCCACACCAGCGGTGTCCTGCCTAGGACCACACCAGCGGTGTCCTGCCTAGGACCACACCAGCGGTGTCCTGCCTAGGAGCCACACCAGCGGTGTCCTGCCTAGGAGCCACACCAGCGGTGTCCTGCCTAGGACCACACCAGCGGTGTCCTGCCTAGGAGCCACACCAGCGGTGTCCTGCCTAGGAGCCACACCAGCGGTGTCCTGCCTAGGAGCCACACCAGCGGTGTCCTGCCTAGGAGCCACACCAGCGGTGTCCTGCCTAGGGAGCCACACCAGCGGTGTCCTGCCTAGGAGCCACACCAGCGGTGTCCTGCCTAGGACCACACCAGCGGTGTCCTGCCTAGGAGCCACACCAGCGGTGTCCTGCCTAGGAGCCACACCAGCGGTGTCCTGCCTAGGACCACACCAGCGGTGTCCTGCCTAGGAGCCACACCAGCGGTGTCCTGCCTAGGACCACACCAGCGGTGTCCTGCCTAGGAGCCACACCAGCGGTGTCCTGCCTAGGAGCCACACCAGCGGTGTCCTGCCTAGGAGCCACACCAGCGGTGTCCTGCCTAGGAGCCACACCAGCGGTGTCCTGCCTAGGACCACACCAGCGGTGTCCTGCCTAGGAGCCACACCAGCGGTGTCCTGCCTAGGAGCCACACCAGCGGTGTCCTGCCTAGGAGCCACACCAGCGGTGTCCTGCCTAGGACCACACCAGCGGTGTCCTGCCTAGGAGCCACTCCAGCGGTGTCCTGCCTCGGACCACACCTGCGGTGTCCTGCCTAGGAGCCACACCAGCGGTGTCCTGCCTAGGAGCCACACCAGCGGTGTCCTGCCTAGGAGCCACACCAGCGGTGTCCTGCCTAGGACCACACCAGCGGTGTCCTGCCTAGGACCACACCAGCGGTGTCCTGCCTAGGACCACACCAGCGGTGTCCTGCCTAGGACCACACCAGCGGTGTCCTGCCTAGGACCACACCAGCGGTGTCCTGCCTAGGAGCCACACCAGCGGTGTCCTGCCTAGGAGCCACACTAGCGGTGTCCTGCCTAGGAGCCACACCAGCGGTGTCCTGCCTAGGACCACACCAGCGGTGTCCTGCCTAGGACCACACCAGCGGTGTCCTGCCTAGGACCACACCAGCGGTGTCCTGCCTAGGACCACACCAGCGGTGTCCTGCCTAGGACCACACCGGCGGTGTCCTGCCTAGGACCACACCGGCGGTGTCCTGCCTAGGACCACACCGGCGGTGTCCTGCCTAGGACCACACCAGCGGTGTCCTGCCTAGGACCACACCAGCGGTGTCCTGCCTAGGACCACACCAGCGGTGTCCTGCCTAGGACCACACCAGCGGTGTCCTGCCTAGGACCACACCAGCGGTGTCCTGCCTAGGAGCCACACCAGCGGTGTCCTGCCTAGGAGCCACACCAGCGGTGTCCTGCCTAGGAGCCACACCAGCGGTGTCCTGCCTAGGACCACACCAGCGGTGTCCTGCCTAGGACCACACCAGCGGTGTCCTGCCTAGGACCACACCAGCGGTGTCCTGCCTAGTACCACACCAGCGGTGTCCTGCCTAGGAGCCACACCAGCGGTGTCCTGCCTAGGACCACACCAGCGGTGTCCTGCCTAGGAGCCACACCAGCGGTGTCCTGCCTAGGAGCCACACCAGCGGTGTCCTGCCTAGGACCACACCAGCGGTGTCCTGCCTAGGACCACACCAGCGGTGTCCTGCCTAGGAGCCACACCAGCGGTGTCCTGCCTAGGAGCCACACCAGCGGTGTCCTGCCTAGGAGCCACACCAGCGGTGTCCTGCCTAGGAGCCACACCAGCGGTGTCCTGCCTAGGACCACACCAGCGGTGTCCTGCCTAGGACCACACCAGCGGTGTCCTGCCTAGGACCACACCAGCGGTGTCCTGCCTAGGACCACACCAGCGGTGTCCTGCCTAGGACCACACCAGCGGTGTCCTGCCTAGGACCACACCAGCGGTGTCCTGCCTAGGACCACACCAGCGGTGTCCTGCCTAGGAGCCACACCAGCGGTGTCCTGCCTAGGAGCCACACCAGCGGTGTCCTGCCTAGGAGCCACACCAGCGGTGTCCTGCCTAGGACCACACCAGCGGTGTCCTGCCTGGGAGCCACACCAGCGGTGTCCTGCCTGGGAGCCACACCAGCGGTGTCCTGCCTAGGAGCCACACCAGCGGTGTCCTGCCTAGGACCACACCAGCGGTGTCCTGCCTAGGACCACACCAGCGGTGTCCTGCCTAGGACCACACCAGCGGTGTCCTGCCTAGCGGTGTCCTGCCTAGGACCACACCAGCTGTGTCCTGCCTCGGAGCCACACCAGCGGTGTCCTGCCTAGGAGCCACACCAGCGGTGTCCTGCCTAGGAGCCACACCAGTGGCGTCCTGCCTATGACCACACCAGCGGTGTCCTGCCTAGGAGCCACACCAGCGGTGTCCTGCCTAGGAGCCACACCAGCGGTGTCCTGCCTGGGAGCCACACCAGCGGTGTCCTGCCTAGGAGCCACACCAGCGGTGTCCTGCCTAGGAGCCACACCAGCGGTGTCCTGCCTAGGACCACACCAGCGGTGTCCTGCCTAGGACCCACACCAGCGGTGTCCTGCCTATGAGCCACACCAGCGGTGTCCTGCCTAGGAGCCACACCAGCGGTGTCCTGCCTAGGAGCCACACCAGCAGTGTCCTGCCTAGGAGCCACACCAGCGGTGTCCTGCCTAGGACCACACCAGCGGTGTCCTGCCTAGGAGCCACACCAGCGGTGTCCTGCCTAGGAGCCACACCAGCGGTGTCCTGCCTAGGAGCCACACCAGCGGTGTCCTGCCTAGGACCACACCAGCGGTGTCCTGCCTAGGACCACACCAGCGGTGTCCTGCCTAGGACCACACCAGCAGTGTCCTGCCTAGGAGCCACACCAGCAGTGTCCTGCCTAGGAGCCACACCAGCGGTGTCCTGCCTAGGAGCCACACCAGCGGTGTCCTGCCTAGGAGCCACACCAGCGGTGTCCTGCCTAGGAGCCACACCAGCGGTGTCCTGCCTAGGAGCCACACCAGCGGTGTCCTGCCTAGGAGCCACACCAGCGGTGTCCTGCCTAGGAGCCACACCAGCGGTGTCCTGCCTAGGAGCCACACCAGCGGTGTCCTGCCTAGGAGCCACACCAGCGGTGTCCTGCCTAGGATCCACACCAGCGGTGTCCTGCCTAGGAGCCACACCAGCGGTGTCCTGCCTAGGAGCCACACCAGCGGTGTCCTGCCTAGGAGCCATCAGTTGTCTCTGTACAGAGTATCTTGTCCCACCCCCGTACAGAGTATCTTGTCACACCCCCGTACAGAGTATCTTGTCCCACCCCCGTACAGAGTATCTTGTCCCACCCCCGTACAGAGTATCTTGTCCCATGTACAAGAATGGTATACAATACCGACAAGATGAAATTGAGACACATGTGCAACATCTGGGTATCTTTACTGTAGACGTTTCGCCATCCAGTGGCTTTATCAATACAAATTCCAGGACATAACTTGAAGACAGGAGAACTATGTACAGAAGATGAGGTAATCAGTCCCTCAAACTAGCAGTAGGTGCGAAGAGCACCATAGTCGTGGAGATTCGTAGTACAATAAAGCTACCCAGATGTTGCACACGTGTCTCAATTTCATCTTGTCCCATCACCGTATAGAGTAACTTGTCCCACCCCCGACATAGACCAGCACTACTATATGGGTAATCTTATGACAAAGACCCCTGCCAGGATTTTCCCCTGACAAATTACCAACTTTCCTACGCTGTCTCTTCTAAAAACTTTTTCTTGACTACTTTTTCATTTAGAATGTTTTGCCAAGTTGGTTTTGGTTCGAGACTATTTCAAGTATCTCGTCTTTTTTTAGATTACATCATTTAGTTGTATAAAAAATCCTAAAGATCTCTAATTATTACCTATCTGAAATGACATAAGGAAAAATTAACTTGATCCTATTTAGTTTTAACCTTAACAGTTGTTATCAACCTCATCTCTGTCGAGAAAGAAAACATGTAATTCATTATATTACATTCATGGGGGAAGCACTAAACCCGTAGGTTACACAATGTGTGAGCAAATAGAAGACAGGTTCGATCAAAGGAAAATGAAATCACGTCCAATTCCTTGGATCACGAACCTTTCACTAGCGACATGAAACTTTGGAGGTAATGCAGCATCGGATAAAAATACTAGACAAAAGATAATGGGGTAATAAAACTGAGGAATACAATAATAGCAGGTGTCTCACAATACAATAGTATAAGGGTCAGCATGCAACAGAAAAAAAACACTACAGAAGCAATCACAAAATATAAGACAGAGGCACCAGGATAACTTAAGTAGCAGCGTATAACACAACCGGTTGCAACAGCATGAAGGCGATATATCAGCAGTAGTGTATAATACAACAGGACACGAAGAGTGGAGGCTGGACCTTGTAAGCGAGGAGCAGCAGGACGCCAGCCCCTGCAACCAACCATGCGAGACGCAGCAAAGTCGTGCGTGACGCCATCTTGGACACTACGTTCGCATTCCCACATCTTTTTTTCCCCTATCTGTATAAGTTCTTGTTAAATCGTATCCTTATGTATCTTGAGTTATTAATTACTAGTATTGTCTCGATATATTTTTTTGTTTCTCTTTGAACATGTGTGTCCTTGTTATTTGCTATAAAAGACTAGGTTGAGGGGTAAAACTATTTTCGAATGAGGTACTAGTCTAGAGAGTCTCTGACGATAGTTTATCTTTTATCAGTTATCTCCACCTGTGGACCTTATCTCTTATTTTCACTTTCTGCAACAATGCTATCCACTTACAAATTTGAATTATAATTTCCAACCATCTAATCTTGGATGTTACTAAGTTTATTCAAGTACATAACTACAGTTACATAAATTATCATACATAGTAGCATATGTGCAGATTACCCAGGATTTTTTTTAGCCTACCCTTACAAGAATAGTTTGTTGTCTATGTACCTAGAGAGGTAAATTGCAATTATAAAATAAAAAATCCGTTCTAATGTACTTAAGATGAATACTAGTACAAAAATAGAACGATTGCCTAGTTATGACTGCCTATTTGCACCACCAGGTCGCCAAGCCCCATATATAGTTTGACAAAAAAAAATTCCTATAGAACTTTCAGAAATCCTGTGTCTGCAGCACTATATTGCCTTCTCTTAGGTCACATTACAACAGCCTACATTATTATTATTATTATTATTATTATTATTATTATTATTACAATCAAAACGAAGCACTAAACCCACAAGGATTGTGGAAAATACTGTATATATTTTCCGGAAATAAGGTAATTTATAGGTAAATAGATGCCCTATATTGTATTTTTAAAAGAAGTATGTTATCGAAAAAAAGAAGAGACTCGCCATCTTGGTTTTGAATTTTATACAAACGTTGGTGTATTATTATTATTATAATCAAGGGGGAAGCGCTAAACCCGGAGGATTATACAGCGCCTGGGGGGGGGGGATGTGGAAGGCATTCAGGCTTAATTCGGGGAACTGGAGCACAGATCCAATCCCCTAAATCAAGAGCCCCTCACCAACATCAAGGAACCTTCCTTGAGGGGAAACGTTGGTGTAATGGGAAGAATTTTTCGTGCTCTAGAGGTTAAAATTGTGTTGACACCTCTCAAACAGGAGGCAAAGTTGGTTGATGTGCATTCCTGCATAACTTGAGATAACAGACGACTGGACAAGACAGCTCCAGGAACCTCAGATAAGCTCTCTAGATTTGTGTGTAATTCTGGCCAGCATTATTTTCATAGATTTAGTTAGAGAGGTTTTCTGAGTATGATACACGTTAATCTCCAGTCAAATTGGTGAGTGATATTAAGATATATTTTCCTTCTGTTATGTAATTGTGTATATATATAACCATTTATTTTTAATATACAGTCCACAAATTTATATATTTACCAGTATTCCTGGTGTATGTATATTTCATTTAATTAATAGGTCCAGAGCAACTTGTGGTTATGACAGTGGTAGGTATCGAAGGGGGACATTTTTTGCGACCTAGGTGTCCCAAATTCCTACTTGTCTATGTAACATTGATAAATAATAATTATCTTTGTTATCATTTACTGTTATGTACATTATTAGTTACATTCAGATAAATGCAATTTTCCACAAGGATCATACAGAAGGAACCTTCCTTGAGGGGTGATACGTATGTAAATTCTTGTGATCACATCCCAAACAGTTCGATATTTTGCATGATTCTATTCACTCTCCTGGCTTTTACCAGACTTTTGTTAATAAGGTTTCTCAGTAGGACAGGCCTATAGTTTAATGTGATGCATATAGTTTAAAGTTATTTTCCCATCACAAGTTTCACATTTACATTTGCCTGCAGGTCACCTCGTAATGAAATCCGTTTTTTCCGGACAAGATATTTTAATTTGCATATTCTCTAAATAAAAATCTATGGTGATGTAACAACTTATTTTGTTTAATTTTCCATCAGGCCCATCATCCAATTTCTCTACTTCTAGGATTATTTAAATGGGTTACATCTTATCTGGCTGCTGGGATGCAAATCCACTCCTGTCGATCTTTGTTATATGCACTGTCATACATCTATTTTTTTTTTTTACAATCTTGACGAAGGTTATATACACCGACAGGTGTATAACACCCGTGTATATACACTCAGTGTATATAGTCTTCATGACCTGCGTGTAGTAGTATTATTATTATTATAATCAAGGGGGGAAGCTCTAAACCCAGTGGATTATACAGCGCCTGGGGGGGGGGATGTGGAAGGCATTCAGGCTTAATTCGGGGAACTGGAGCACAGATCCAATTCCCTAAATCAAGAGCCCCTCACCAACATCAAGGAACCTTCCTTGAGGGGCGCGTGTAGTAGTAGATTTTCAACCTAATTAGCCTACAATCTTGAATATATTTTTTTCCGACTTGCTTATACGTCTTCAAAACTACTTCTTTCCTTCCTCCTTGCATTTGTATATTTATTTCTGGCTTATCTGAATATCATGCAAGCCTCCTGCCTGAATCACTCTTGGTATATGTGTCTACGTATGAGATGTATTTTTACACAGAGAAGCTGAGCAATGTTCAGGGAGTAACGTGTTCCTTATTAGCATTTGACCTTTCCTCAGGATGCCACCCACAACAGTCGACTAACACTCAGATACCTAATTTCTTCCTGGTGAACAGGGGCTTCATGTGTGAAGAGACTTTTCTAAGAGTTATGCTATCTTAACTCAGTTCAGAGCTCACTGTTCAGGATGCCACCCACAACAGTTCGCTAATATGCAGTACCTACCTATATGTGAACATGGGAAGTACGTTATAAGAAACTTATTTGTGTGCGCCCGCCCCGGGATTAACCTCGGGTTCTGTTGTGAGCCTAAGGCACTAGGAGCTACCGCCTTGCACCTAGGTCTCACCCTAGCAAGAATTCAAGACTTTAATTACAGGTACAGGTACACTTAAACACAGTTACATAAATTGTCATACATTGCAGCATGTGAAGGTTACCTAGGATAACCCAATAAAGTCAAAATGACTTGTCTATTGGGGTCCTATGTGTATTCATTGTGTGTGTGTGTGTGTGTGTGTGTGTGTGTGTGTGTGTGTGTGTGTGTGTGTGTGTGTGTGTGTGTGTGTGTGTACTCACCTAGTTGAGGTTGCGGGGGTCGGGGTCCGAGCTCTTGGCCCCGTGTGTGTGTGTGTGTGTGTGTGTGTGTGTGTGTGCGTGTGTGTGTGTGTGTGTGTGTGTGTGTACTCACCTAGTTGAGGTTGCGGGGGTCGAGTCCGAGCTCTTGGCCCCGTGTGTGTGTGTGTGTGTGTGTGTGTGTGTGTGTGTGTGTGTGTGTGTGTGTGTGTGTGTGTGTGTGTGTGTGTGTTTTGTTTGTGTTTTGTGTGTGTTTTAGCTACTAGTTGTTAAACTAGTGTAAGTGGGCGTGCGTGTGTTGATCAACTCGTACATTTTTCAGGTTAGACATCAGCTGCTAGATAATACCAGAGTATTTTAGAATCAAATAAGATTAACCTAACCCAAATAATAAACAGCTAATCAATCTTTGCTTTATTTTGTACCTAGACACCAACAAAGTGGATATTATCAGTTGCTTTAGCGTCGCTGGTAGAGCACTCAGCTTACACATTGTCCGTGGTTCGATCCCCGGCATGCTATGGGTGGGAATATTGGACGTGTTTCCTTAAGACACCTACTGTCCCTGTTCACCTAGCAGTAAATAGGCAACTGGGTGTTAGTCTACTGTCGTGGTCGCATCCTAGAAAACAAAACTAACCCAAGTTGCCCGAAATGCTCTGCATAAAGGGGCTTTCTACATAATGTCATTGATGTCAGCTGTGGTCTGTATAAGTTGTATCATGTACTTCTAAAAATAATAATTATTATTATTATTATTATTATTATTATTATCACAAACGCCGATACAATGTAGATATCCACAAAGTTATATAATCCAGCAAAACTGTAAAACGCATAAATTTTACTAATATAAAAATAAATATTCTGAAAATGCTATCATGGTTAAAACTTCCTGTAAAACACATCACGTGACCAATATTAACCAATCAGTGACCTGCAAAAACGCTTCTATTTCTTCAAATATTTTTACTGGACCAAACGCAATTTTAATAAAATTTCGTTTTTTCAGAGATGTGGACTGAATCCATTTATTGAACTAAAAGTCTAGTGACCTGTACTTTTTTTAAGTTTTAAAATTATTAATGTTACATTTAGTATTTTTACCTCAACATTTATGAAAAAAAAAATGACTCATCCCAAGGTCAGCTTCAAGACATTAAATTCGTGTCTTTTTATACACAAAAATATTTGTTCCAGGAAGTCTGGTTACATCTTTACCTTATTATTAATGTTTTTATTCCTTCAGGGGTAAGTGCCTTGATTATAATGAAGAGCTCTTGATCCAAGTAACATGAATTACAATTCCCTTCATCAACATACTTCTTTCTCCAAACTTTGACTAGTATGGACATAGATCTTCCCCGGGAATATTATGATACTCTTCCTTGTATAAATCGTGCCATCTTCAAAATATATGTTATTGAAATATTATACAGAAAATATTTGTAAACTCTATGTTATATGTTTGTACAGGTTTTAAAATGTGTATATTTATATTTATGAAGAGTGCAGACGTGCCCTGACCAAGGTTATATTGTTTTGTTTCTATTATAACCTAAATCTATATAATTTTTCATATACGGGGTAATATTCTCGCCAATCTCTCTATCCTTATATGCAAAGAAGAAAATAGCACAATACCATGACTAGAACATTTACAAAGTGACTTTGTAAATGTTCCAAGTTGGACCGAAACATTGTGGTAAGCTACTCTCTCCTATACTCTGGTTATTTGTGTATCCTTATATGTGATGGATCATCATGAGAGATGGTTTTTCCCTCAGTAACAGTAACTCAAGCAATGATGCCAGGAAGTCTTTAAAGCTGTCATGGCTACTGAACCCTCAGTTTAATGTCTGACATCATGATCCCAATGGAAGTAAGTCATTCTGACTTTTTTTTTGGGGTTATCCTAGGTACTTTACACATATGTTGTTATGTATGATAATCTATATAACTGTATTTGTGTATACATGAATAAACTTACTTAATCATCCTGGTGAGTCTGCCAGCTCAGGCTGGCACATTTCATTACCTAATATCTAGCCAATGTGATGATATAATCATTCTTTAGTTAGTTTGATGACTTTATTCTTTACTAGGTAATTCCTAGGTACTTCACACACATGTTACTAGGTATGATAATTGTACTTATGTGTACTTATACCCAAATAAACTTACTTGCACATGTTCGAAGCAGTTTAAAAATTAGTTACATAATAAATATAATGACTGGGTCCCAACACTGTGTTAGCTAACCAAGTTACAATAGTTATAATGTGTTTGTAAGAACAATTATTTCAGCTTCAGTTATTCCTGGAGTATACCCTCCAGGTATATTTTATTTTTTTATTATCACACTGGCCGATTCCCACCAAGGCAGGGTGGCCCGAAAAAGAAAAACTTTCACCATCATTCACTCCATCACTGTCTTGCCAGAAGGGTGCTTTACACTACAGTTTTTAAACTGCAACATTAACACCCCTCTTTCAGAGTGCAGGCACTGTACTTCCCATCTCCAGGACTCAAGTCCGGCCTGCCGGTTTCCCTGAACCCCTTCATAAATGTTACTTTGCTCACACTCCAACAGCACGTCAAGTATTAAAAACCATTTGTCTCCATTCACTCCTATCAAACACGCTCACGCATGCCTGCTGGAAGTCCAAGCCCCTCGCACACAAAACCTCCTTTACCCCCTCCCTCCAACCTTTCCTAGGCCGACCCCTACCCTGCCTTCCTTCCACTACAGACTGATACACTCTTGAAGTCATTCTGTTTCGCTCCATTCTCTCTACATGTCCGAACCACCTCAACAACCCTTTCTCAGCCCTCTGGACAACAGTTTTGGTAATCCCGCACCTCCTCCTAACTTCCAAACTACGAATTCTCTGCATTATATTCACACCATACATTGCCCTCAGACATGACATCTCTACTGCCTCCAGTCTTCTCGCTGCAACATTCATCACCCATGCTTCACACCCATATAAGAGCGTTGATAAAACTACACTTTCATACATTCCCCTCTTTGCCTCCAAGGACCAAAGTTCTTTGTCTCCACACTCCTAAGTGCACCACTCACCCTTTTTCCCTCATCAATTCTATGATTCACCTCATCTTTCATAGACCCTTCCGCTGACACGTCCACTCCCAAATATCTGAATACATTCACCTCCTCCATACTCTCTCCTTCCAATCTGATATCCAATCTTTCATCACCTAATCTTTTTATCCTCATAACCTTACTCTTTCCTGTATTCACTTTTAATTTTCTTCTTTTGCACACCCTACCAAATTCATCCACCAATCTCTGCAACTTCTCTTCAGAATCTCCCAAGAGCACAGTGTCATCAGCAAAGAGCAACTGTGACAACTCCCACTTTATGTGTGATTCTTTATCTTTTAACTCCACGCCTCTTGCCAAGACCCTCGCATTTACTTCTCTTACAACCCCATCTATAAATATATTAAACAACCACGGTGACATCACACATCCTTGTCTAAGGCCTACTTTTACTGGGAAATAATTTCCCTCTTTCCTACATACTCTAACTTGAGCCTCACTATCCTCGTAAAAACTCTTCACTGCTTTCAGTAACCTACCTCCTACACCATACACCTGCAACATCTGCCACATTGCCCCCCCTATCCATCCTGTCATACGCCTTATCCAAATCCATAAATGCCACAAAAACCTCTTTAGCCTTATCTAAATACTGCTCACTTATATGTTTCACTGTAAACACCTGGTCCACACACCCCCTACCTTTCCAGGAATATTCAGACTGAAACACCTTTCAAGGGGCGCCTTAATAAGGGGCTGTTGATTCAAAGAATTGGCGTTAACCTCCCCTACCTTGGATCAAACATGACTATTTCCTATTCCGTAGTCGCCGTATGACTCCTACGGGTTCTGCGCTTCCCATGAATATAATACTAATATTCACACAGTAATTTTTAGTTGTCTAATGGAATTATTCATGAGTATTTATCAATACATATAATATAACGTAACTACCTTAACAACTCAAGGATAACAAACGTCACTGAATTTAAATCAAATTGACTTCTGAGTTATCTTAAATGAAATCTATATAATGTATTATGTGAGCCCATAACACCTGTGTGCCCACATCATCTGTGTATCTATAACACCTGCGTGCCCTCGAGACTATTTTGTTTGTATTATACCTAAATAAAAACTTACTTATAATACCAATTTTGTAAATATCAAGTTTAACTGTACTTTTAAAAAATCAAGGTCCTCACCTGTAGAGGAAATTTTCAGTAGAAACGGCAGGTAAAAACTTTCGAGGATATACTTTAGAATAAGTATTAGTGTGAACGTGACAAAATTCTCCAATATAACCTCTAAGACAAGGTCAGGTTGGTGGTGACATTTTATAATTACCTTCAAACTTTTCACAATCACCGCGCTTGGCTCTATTTGACGAGTCTTGATGCGCGATCTTATATATGAGAACTACTGCCTTAATACCGAGTGATTTTTCTAAATAATTCGTAAACTTGACTTATAATTATATGCTATTTTGATATCGACTTTTAAATTTATTCTGGGCTTTCGTATTTTTGTGTAATTGGCATTATTTTTTGTAAACAATGTTGGGAGGTCTCTGACAGCAGACTCCAGTCACAGAATAACTGGAGCGTGACGACACAAAGTTGTGTTTTACATATGTTTACGTTTCATATATTCTTTCAAGCTTTATTGCATGTTGCAAAATATATAATAAAATAATAAACATTGCACTGATAATAGGAAAGTTGGTAATTAACATCGTCAACTTGTCAATATAATAAAGAATAGGTGCTTATTTTTTTACAGAAAACGACTGTGAATATCTTTTTAAAGGTTAACTCTAACAGATAGGCAACCCTTGCAGTTCATCTAAATTTATACTTTTATTGTATAATTTATTCCATTTTGCAGATCTTGAAGCAGTTGATAAACAAAAAAATAACTTCAACTAACACATAAATGCACATTTTTAGTAAAGATTAACGATGAAAGTTGAGGAGTATCTTGTAAGTGAAGATGCAGAAATGATAGAGGGACTTAATAATAATAATAATAATAATAATAATAAATAATAATAATAATAATAATAATAATAATAGCGAGGGTAGAAACATTAGGCGTTTCTTTACACCGGTTGTGTAAGAAATTATGCGGGTAAAATTTACAGGCAATGTCCCGAATTATTTCACCTCCATAATTTGTGAAGAAACTTTGGTACATCAAACAGTTTACACTTACTGATATTGGTGTACCTCAGAGTCAAGTGGGACTTTAAGGTCACCAGGTCACAATATTATCCCACCTTCGTGACCACCTTCTCAGGTCATCACTGAAAAAATTATGCCAGTAACATTGACACATTTGTGGACTATATATTCGGTAATAATGAGAACCTTCAAAACTAGGGATGCCAAGCCCATGATGACACTCTTCAGGTCACTTGTTCTATCTAGGCTGGAATATTGCTGCACACTAACAGCACCTTTCAAGGCAGGTGAAATTGCTGACCTAGAAAATGTACAGAGAACCTTCACGGCGCGCATAACGGAGATAAAACACCTCAATTACTGGGAGCGCTTGAGGTTCCTAAACCTCTATTCCCTGGAACGCAGGCGGGAGAGATACATGATTATATACACCTGAAAAATCCTAGAGGGACTAGTACCGAACTTGCACACGAAAATCACTCACTGCGAAAGCAAAAGATTTGGCAGACGATGCAACATGCCCCCAATGAAAAGCAGGGGTGTCACTAGCACGTTAAGAGACCATACAATAAGTGTCAGGGGCCCGAGACTGTTCAACTGCCTCCCAGCATACATAAGGGGGATTACTAACAGACCCCTGGCAGTCTTCAAGCTGGCACTGGATAAGCACCTAAAGTCGGTTCCTGACCAGCCGGGCTGTGGCTCGTACGTTGGTTTGCGTGCAGCCAGCAGTAACAGCCTGGTTGATCAGGCTCTGATCCACCAGGAGGCCTGGTCCCAGACCGGGCCGCGGGGGCGTTGACCCCCGGAACTCCAGGTAAACTCCAGGTAATATCAATTACTTGACCTGAGTAATTTGCTTGGGTAATTTTACATAAATATAATTAAATTACATTAAAAAGGTATAAGGTAAATTTTCATATAACTCACCAAATTAAGATTTGGCGTCATATCCTAACGCCTCTCTTTCGGTAGGCAATTTATAATGGCCAATATAAATTAATATACCTGTAGTGAGAATACTCTGGGAGACGTACATTACATGTGGTGTGAACTTCATCAATTTCTGA
The DNA here is from genome assembly GCF_038502225.1 of Cherax quadricarinatus. Classification (NCBI taxonomy): domain Eukaryota; kingdom Metazoa; phylum Arthropoda; class Malacostraca; order Decapoda; family Parastacidae; genus Cherax; species Cherax quadricarinatus. The sequence continues at coordinate 20,187,795 of NC_091348.1, forward strand.
CGATACAGCTTCTATTACACCTTAGTATTATTAGTATTATAATCAAAAAGAAGCGCTAAGCCACAAGGGCTACACAGCTTACACCTTTGTAGATTTCACTGGAAGATTCGGCCGATTTCCAAATTCCTTGAGAGAGCCGACGCTACCTCTGAAGACGGTTAGCCGGGGATTACCCAATTCAGATTTCCATTTTTTTTTTTTGACCTCTTCCCTTGGGTCAAATAGAGAGCCGAGACCAGCAGTTAACCTTCCACACCCATGTTACCACCACTGCCCTTGCTATCTACACAACCTTCCCTTCCCCACTCAGTTGGAAGGTTGGAAGTGCTCACTCGCCTCAAGTAGTTTGGTAGTTTGTGACTACCATTAATACTGTATATTTATGAGAGAGTTCCGGGGGTCAACGCCCCCGCGGCCCGTTCTGTGACCAGGCCTCCTGGTGGATCAGAGCCTGATCAACCAGGCTGTTGCTGCTGGCTGCACGCAAACCAACGTACGAGCCACAGCCCGGCTGGTCAGGAACCGACTTTAGGTGCTTGTCCAGTGCCAGCTTGAAGACTGCCAGGGGTCTGTTGGTAATCCCCCTTATGTATGCTGGGAGGCAGTTGAACAGTCTCGGGCCCCTGACACTTTTTGTATGGTCTCTTAACGTGCTAGTGACACCCCTGCTTTTCATTGGGGGGATGTTGCATCGTCTGGCAAGTCTTTTGCTTTCGTAGTGAGTGATTTTCGTGTGCAAGTTCGGTACTAGTCCCTCTAGGATTTTCCAGGTGTATATAATCATGTATCTCTCCCTCCTGCGTTCCAGGGAATACAGGTTCAGGAACCTCAAGCGCTCCCAGTAATTGAGGTATTTTATCTCTCTTATGCGCGCCATGAAGGTTCTCTGTACATTTTCTAGGTCAGCAATTTCACCTGCCTTGAAAGGTGCTGTTAGTGTGCAGCAATATTCCAGCCTAGATTGAACAAGTGACCTGAAGAGTGTCATCATGGGCTTGTCATCCCTAGTTTTGAAGGTTCTCATTATCCATCTCGTCATTTTTGTAGCAGATGTGATTGATACAATGTTATGGTCCTTGAAGTTGAGATCCTCCGACATGATCACTCCCAGGACTTTGACGTTGGTGTTTCGCTCTATTTTGTGGCCAGAATTTGTTTTGTACTCTGATGAAGATTTAATTTCCACGTGTTTACCACATCTGAGTAATTGAAATTTCTCATCGTTGAACTTCATATTGTTTTCTGCAGCCCACTGAAAGATTCGGTTGATGTCCGCCTGGAGCCTTGCAGTGTCTGCAATGGAAGACACTGTCATGCAGATTCGGGTGTCATCTGCAAAGGAAGACACGGTGGTCTGGCTGACATCCTTGTCTATGTCGGATATGTGATGAGGAACAAGATGGGAGCGAGTACTATGCCTTGTGGAACAGAGCTTTTCATCGTAGCTGCCTCGGACTTTACTCTGTTGACGACTACTCTCTGTGTTCTGTTAGTGAGGAAATTATAGATCCATCGTCCGACTTCTCCTGTTATCCCTTTAGCACGCATTTTGTGCGCTATTACGCCCTGGTCTCACTTGTCGAAGGCTTTTGCAAAGTCTGTATATATTACATCTGCATTCTTTTTATCTTCTAGTGCATTTAGGACCTTTTCGTAGTGATCCAATAGTTGAGACAGACAGGAGCGACCTGTTCTAAACCCATGTTGCCCTGGGTTGTGTAACTGATGGGTTTCTAGATGGGTGGTGATCTTGCTTCTTAGGACCCTTTCAAAGATTTTTATGATATCGGATGTTAGTGCTATTGGTCTGTAGTTCTTTGCTGTTGCTTTACTGCCCCCTTTGTGGAGTGGGGCTATGTCTGTTGTTTTTAGTAACTGTGGGACGACCCCCGTGTCCATGCTCCCTCTCCATAGGATGGAAAAGGCTCGTGATAGGGGCTTCTTGCAGTTGTTGATGAACACGGAGTTCCATGAGTCTGGCCTTGGGGCAGAGTGCATGGGCATGTCATTTATCGCCTGTTCGAAGTCATTTGGCGTCAGAATAACATCGGATAGGCTTGTGTTAACCAAATTTTGTGGCTCTCTCATAAAAAATTCGTTTTGATATTCGACTCTCAGTCTGGTTAGCGGCTTGCTAAAAACTGAGTCATATTGGGACTTGAGTAGCTCACTCATTTCCTTGCTGTCATCTGTGTAGGACCCTTCTTGTTTAAGTAGGGGCCCAATACTGGAGGTTGTTCTCGACTTTGATTTGGCATAGGAGAAGAAATACTTTGGGTTTCTTTTGATTTCATTTATGGCTTTTAGTTCTTCCCGCGATTCCTGACTCCTATAAGATTCCTTTAGCTTGAGTTCGATGCTTGCTATTTCTCTGACCAGTGTCTCCCTACGCATTTCAGATATATTGACCTCTTTTAGCCTCTCTGTTATTCTTTTCCGTCGCCTGTAAAGGGAGCGCCTGTCTCTTTCTATTTTACATCTACTCCTCCTTTTTCTTAGAGGAATAAGCCTTGTGCATACATCGAGTGCCACCAAGTTAATCTGTTCTAGGCATACGTTGGGGTCTGTGTTGCTTAGTATATCTTCCCAGCTTATATCGGTTAGGACTTGGTTTACTTGGTCCCACTTTATGTTTTTGTTATTGAAGTTGAATTTGGAGAATGCTCCCTCGTGACTAGTCTCATTATGTCGGTCTGGGGCTCCACGCATACATGTCTGAACCTCAGTTATGTTGTGATCTGAGTATATTGTTTTTGATATGGTGACATTTCTTATCAGATCATCATTGTTAGTGAAGATGAGGTCTAGTGTATTCTCCAGTCTAGTAGGGTCTATTATTTGCTGGTTTAAATTGAATTTTGTGCAGAGATTTAAAAGCTCGTGTGAGTGTGAGTTTTCATCAGAGCTGCCTCCTGGTGTTATTACTGCAACAATATTATTTGCTATATTCCTCCAATTTAGGAGCCTAAAGTTGAAATCCCCCAGGAGCATGATGTTGGGTGCAGGAGCTGGAAGATTTTGTAGACAGTGGTCAATTTTTAACAGCTGTTCCAGGAATTGCTGGGGTGTTGCATCCGGAGGCTTGTAGACTACCACAATGACATTGGTGTGGGTCGCATCCTGGGACAAAACTGGCCTAATTTCCCCGAAATGCTCAGCATAACAAGCGGCTTTCTATATAGTAGTATGTCGTTGATGTCAGCTAGGCCTGCATTCCTTGTACATGTACTTGTAGTAAATAAAGATATTATTATTATTATTATTATTATTATTATTATTATTATTATTATTATTATTATCCACATCAGTCGACTAACACTCAGGTACCTATTTTACTGCTAGGTGAGCATGGACATTAAATGGTTATAACTATGACCACAATTTTTTAAGGGCGGACCAGTAAACCAGTGGAAGGCCTCGGGCAGATGACCAAAAACTCCAATGGCGGGTTATCATATGACTAAGACCCGTGTCAGGAAACACTTGTCCTGTTTCCTGACGAATCTTACCTAACCTAACCTGAACATGGACAACAGGTGTCTTAAGGTAACACGTCCTAATGTTTCCACCCGTACTAGGAATCAAACCACTGACCTCAGTGTGTATATTTCTCATAAGATAAGATTTGTTCGGATTTTTAACCAGGAGGGTTAGCCTTAGGATAACACAAGAAAGTCAGTGAGTCATCGGGGTCTGTCTCCTATTTCAATTAGGGTCTAATTTTAATCTTGGGCCCCAGGATGCGACCCACACCAGTCGTCTAACACCCAGGTACCTACTTATTGCTAGGTGAACAGGGGCAGCAGGTGTAAGGAAATGTGCTCAACGTCTCCGTCCATGCCGGGGAGTGAACCACAGACACTCCGTGTGTGAGGTGAGTGCATTACCAACTGAGCCACGGGACATATGTAGTGTTGCTTTACGAGTAGGACGTTCATTATCAAGGCTGCAATAGCAATACTGTTCAACAAATCATTTGAATTACTATCTTTTTGTGACATCAAGAAAACTTGGATATCCCTTGTAACAAAACTTGTTTTGCTGACTAACTGGCTGTTTGACACCAACTTAGGGTGACTTTAATTGATTAAGGCTTATAATGACCTTCATGTTGTGATTGTGGTTGAATCAATAGAGGGGCTAGAAATAGTCTGTCTATGAGGGGGGAGGTTAAACTTGTTTACACCATTGGTATGGGAAATTTAGTAAATTTGAACAAGAAATTAAAACATAATGGGTGAAAAGAGAGGCATTTTACAGTAGCATCAAAAACGTGAGGATCCCTTATGGACATTTTTAAGTTATGAGAAATGCCAAGAATATTCAAGCAAGAATATATTACCAGAGTTGCAAGTGAATATGTCACCCGGAGGTTTCTTCCAGGTACCTGGAGCAAAATTGATGAAAAAAAGAGAAGATTACTGGTATTGACAAAGAAATGGAATTAATTTTAACGCAAGAAGATATAAATTGCAAGAAAACTCAAATTAAATTCCAGAACTTAATAATAAATGACATGCCCATGCACTCTGCCCCAGGGCCAGACTCATGGAACTCTGTGTTCATCAAGAACTGCAAGAAGCCCCTATCACGAGCCTTTTCCATCCTATGGAGAGGGAGCATGGACACGGGGGTCGTCCCACAGTTACTAAAAACAACAGACATAGCCCCACTCCACAAAGGGGGCAGTAAAGCAACAGCAAAGAACTACAGACCAATAGCACTAACATCCCATATCATAAAAATCTTTGAAAGGGTCCTAAGAAGCAAGATCACCACGCATCTAGAAACCCATCAGTTACACAACCCAGGGCAACATGGGTTTAGAACAGGTCGCTCCTGTCTGTCTCAACTATTGGACCACTACGACAAGGTCCTAAATGCACTAGAAGACAAAAAGAATGCAGATGTAATATATACAGACTTTGCAAAAGCCTTCGACAAGTGTGACCATGGCGTAATAGCGCACAAAATGCGTGCTAAAGGAATAACAGGAAAAGTCGGTCGATGGATCTATAATTTCCTCACTAACAGAACACAGAGAGTAGTCGTCAACAGAGTAAAGTCCGAGGCAGCTACGGTGAAAAGCTCTGTTCCACAAGGCACAGTACTCGCTCCCATCTTGTTCCTCATCCTTATATCCGACATAGACAAGGATGTCAGCCACAGCACCGTGTCTTCCTTTGCAGATGACACCCGAATCTGCATGACAGTGTCTTCCATTGCAGACACTGCAAAGCTCCAGGCAGACATCAACCAAATCTTTCAGTGGGCTGCAGAAAACAATATGAAGTTCAACGATGAGAAATTTCAATTACTCAGATATGGTAAACATGAGGAAATTAAATCTTCATCAGAGTACAAAACAAATTCTGGCCACAAAATAGAGCGAAACACCAACGTCAAAGACCTGGGAGTGATCATGTCGGAGGATCTCACCTTCAAGGACCATAACATTGTATCAATCGCATCTGCTAGAAAAATGACAGGATGGATAATGAGAACCTTCAAAACTAGGGAGGCCAAGCCCATGATGACACTCTTCAGGTCACTTGTTCTATCTAGGCTGGAATATTGCTGCACACTAACAGCACCTTTCAAGGCAGGTGAAATTGCCGACCTAGAAAATGTACAGAGAACTTTCACGGCGCGCATAACGGAGATAAAACACCTCAATTATTGGGAGCGCTTGAGGTTCCTAAACCTGTATTCCCTGGAACGCAGGAGGGAGAGATACATGATTATATACACCTGGAAAATCCTAGAGGGACTAGTACCGAACTTGCACACGAAAATCACCCACTACGAAAGCAAAAGACTTGGCAGACGATGCACCATCCCCCCAATGAAAAGCAGGGGTGTCACTAGCACGTTAAGAGACCATACAATAAGTGTCAGGGGCCCGAGACTGTTCAACTGCCTCCCAGCACACATAAGGGGGATTACCAACAGACCCCTGGCAGTCTTCAAGCTGGCACTGGACAAGCACCTAAAGTCAGTTCCGGATCAGCCGGGCTGTGGCTCGTATGTTGGTTTGCGTGCAGCCAGCAGCAACAGCCTGGTTGATCAGGCTCTGATCCACCAGGAGGCCTGGTCTCAGACCGGGCCGCGGGGGCGTTGACCCCCGGAACTCTCTCCAGGTAAACTCCAGGTAAATTGTAGAGAGTCTGATGAAAATAAATTACACAAGATTACGATTGTTGAAAACATTTTTTTCCCCAAACATTTTCTCAAACTTGACAAACTGTAATTAAAGTTTTTAATGTATACTAAGAACTTTGTAAAATGATGACTCTAGTTTGATGAATATATACCTGCTAAAGAATATCTACATACTACATCAGTATAATAATAATGATAATTTCTACAAGTACATGTAGCTGACATCAATGACATACTACTATACAGAAAACATTTTGTTATGCAGAGCATTTCCCGCAAATTAGGTCAATTTTGTCCCCAGGACCCCTCATGGAAGGTTCCTTGATGTTGGTGAGGGGCTCTTGATTTAGGGAATTGGATCTGTGCTCCAGTTCCCCGAATTAAGCCTGAATGCCTTCCACATCCCCCCTCCCCTGGGCGCTGTATAATCCTACGGGTTTAGCGCTTCCCCCTTGATTATAATAATAATAATAATAATTGTCCCCAGGATGCGACCCACACCAGTCGACTAACACTCGGGTACCTATTTTACTGATAGGTGAAGAGCAACAATAGTATCTTAGGGGAAACACATCCTAATGTTTCTACCCCTACCGGGGATCGAACCACGGACCTCATTGTGTCAGCTGAGTGCGTTTGCAATCGAGTATTTGAGGATACCTTAGAGAATTCAATTCAAGGTCACAACGATATTATTATTATTATTATTATTATTATTATTATAATCAAGGGGGAAGCGCTAAACCCGGAGGATTATACAGCGCCTGGGGGGGATGTGGAAGGCATTTAGGCTTAATTCGGGGAACTGGAGCACAGATCCAATTCCCTAAATCAAGAGCCCCTCACCAACATCAAGGAACCTTCTTTGAGGGGTCACAACGATAGCCATCATAGTTTAATCAAGGAGTTTTATCACTGATTTATAAGAGGTCATGGATATCTAACAAATTTATTGTTTTTACCCAAGGTATCTGAAGCAGTGGACCACGATAACAGTGTGTTCTTGTGTATCTGTACTTCAGTGAGGAATGACACACTTAGGTTTCTTTACTGTGGAAATATTTCGCTAGCCAGTGGTTTCATCAGTCCAGTGCAGAGAAGAACGATGGAAGATGGGAAGGAATTTGAGGTAATCAGTCCCTAAGCCTGGACATAATGTGTTCACTCCATTAGCAGCACAATACCATTTATATAATATTTCGGTGAATTTTGTAACAGACCCACACAGGAAACTTATGAAGAAAATGGCAGCACCTGGTATTGGAGGAAAAAAACTCTCGTGGAACGAGATTGGCATATAGGCATCATAAATACCTTGGAAATGGGAGGCGAACGGAACTGATCTAAAAAAATGAGGGTACTTCCAATTAAATTCCTTGGAAATGGGAGGTAATCAAAATCGATCTAAAGGAGGGTAGTTCCAGTTGGTTGGATTAAGAACTCTTCACATGCATCAAGACTATTACCCGTTAAAGGGGGCTTTAAAAGTGAAAAAAATGGACATGTTTCTTTATACCTGTTGCCTCTGTTCAGCAGTAAGTAGGTACCTTTGTGTTGTGGGGAACAAGTTTATTTAGATACAGGCACACGTAAGTACAATTATCATACATAGCAACATATGTGTAAATTACCTGGAATAACCCAGTTTTAGTGGCTTTCATGGGTTATCCTAAAGCCTTTTTCATGAAAGGCTATAACAGTGTAGTGAGTACCGTTGTGAAGGGTTTGTGTTGATACCTTCAATGTGTAACATTCACCACCTCAGTACCCACCCAGTAGTCTCAGTGCAAGGGAGTACATTTCCCTTGTTTTTTTTTGTTCTCCTCCACCTCACTACGTTTTTATAGCTTAATCTTAATTGTCCTTTGTTCGGGATTTCGTCTAGAATACATCCGTCCGTGTCCTTGATTCTCAGTACAAGCTGGAGTGCATGTTGGTTGTACGACACGTTTTCCAGCCACACCAGGATGCAGGCTGACATTTAAAGATTTTTGAGCACTGAGGGTGCAGCAGTACTCCATATATATATATATCGACATTTCTCACTGTATTACGTCGGTTTTAGCTGATATTATGCAAGTACCTAAGCGAGTAAACGTAGGACAGAGTGGTGGAACATTTTAATTAATAATGTGCGAGGAGGAGCCAGGAGAGAGTGTGAAGGGTGACACTGACACCACTGTGGTCAATACTGACACCACCATGGTCAACACTGACACCATGCATGCACGTGAGTTGTAAATGAATTCATTAATGCCCTTGAATAGGGGTGCCTTGATTCCCCTTGAGTGATTCTTGATCCATTCTGTATGTGTTGCGGTGTCCTGTGGCTCAACTGCTAGCGCACTCAGCTCGCACACTGAGGTCCGGAGTTCGAATCTCTGGTACGGCTGGAAAACATTAGGGACGTGTTTCTATAAGACGCCTGCTGTCCCTGTTCACCCATCAGTATATTATTTGTGGAAAATACTGTATATATTTTCCAGAAATTCAGTATTTATATGTAAATAGATGGCCTATATTGTATTTAATAAAAATTATATTATGGAAAATGGGAAACTGAGCCTGCGCCTGCGCAGAAGAGGATTCGCCATCTTGGTTTTGAATTTTGTACAAACGTTGGTGAATGGGGAAGAATTTTTCGTGCTCTAGAGGTTAACATTGTGCTGACACCTCTCAAATAGGAGGCGAAATTGGTGGATATGCATTCCTGCATAACTTGAGAAATCAAGCGACTGGACAAGACCTCTCCAGGAACCTCAGATAAGCTCTCTAGATTTGTGTGTAATTCTGGCCAGCATTATTTTCATAGATTTAGTTAGAGAGGTTTTCTGAGTATGATACACGTTAATCTCCAGTCAAATTGGTGAGTGATATTAAGATATATTTTCCTTCTGTTATGTAATTGTGTATATATATAACCATTTATTTTTAGTATACAGTCCACAAAATTTATATATTTACCAGTATTCCTGGTGTATGTATATTTTATTTAATTAATAGGTCCAGAGCAACTTGTGGATATGACAGTGGTAGGTATCGAAGGGGGACATTTTTGCGACCTAGGTGTCCCAAATTCCTACTTGTCTAACTGATAAATAATAATTATCTATGCTCATTTATTGTTATGTACATGATTATAGATACAGATAAATGCAATTTTCCACATTATTATTATTATAAAGGGGAAGCGCTAAACCCGTAGGATTATACAGCGCCTGGGGGGGATGTGGAAGGCATTCAGGCTTAATTCGGGGAACTGGAGCACAGATCCAAGTCCCTAAATCAAGAGCCCCTCACCAACTTCAAGGAACCTTCCTTGAGGTTACCCATCAGTATAAAATGGGTACCTGGGTGTTAGTCGACTGGTGTGGGTCGCATCCTGGGACAAAAACTGACCTACTTTGCCCGAAATGCTCAGGCACAACAAGCGGCTTTGTATGTACATAATAGTATGTCACTGATGTCAGCTAGGCCTGTATACCTTGTACATATACTTGTAGAAATATATATTATTTCTTATAGGAGCTGCATGACCCCTTTGGGCTTAGTGTTTTTTTCTGCTTGCACACCTCAAGGGAGGTTCCTTGATACCGGTGAGGATCTCTTGATCCGTGGAATTAGACCTGATCTTCCCTTACTAGGGCTGAACCTGATTATCTCCCATTATCCAGGCGCAAGTATGACCCCTACCAGCTCAGTTCTTTTCTCCAACAATATACTTATATCAGAAATATTGGTTTAACAAGTGTAGAAGTTTTCAAGAGGAAATAAGACTGCTGCCTTCCCAGCGTGACGCTAACAGTAACAGTCGAGGGTAGAAAACCTCTTGAAACTGGTCAGTGGCATCAGAGTTGTGATTACAAAAGGTTCATTAAGGCTGCAAGTAACCAGTTCAACACAGGTCAAGAAGATTTTAATCCCTAAAATAGGAATTAAACTCAAGTATATATACACTGAGAGATGGACTCCTGTCTGTATACAATGAGACATACTTCCTCTCATTGTATCTTGTGGTGACAATGTGCGTGCTATGACTCCTACTCGCCAGCTCAACACATGCAAGTTACCACCCACCTAAATTATAACACAATAATATTATAGTCACACAGGAACGTAGGATCATTCAAGAGGAAAATATATGTTCTACATAGTTCTTAAATATGTATAGTCACCAATAATCTAAAAGCAGAACAAAAGAGTAATATTTATAAAATAGTTGTACTTTCATTAGAAGGTAAGCTAAGGGTGAGGTTCCAAGTGTTGCTGGATGTTTACAATAATAGAACGATGAAATGCACCTTCTGTGCTGTTATATTATCTTATGTGTATGTTCAATATTCATAAGAACATGAAGACATGTAGGCCTGGACTATGCTAGGCGGGTCCCACTCACACGCATCCACACCCACTCATGTTGGTGTGAATGAATGGACAATATGCTCAGCTATCCGAAGTTTTGGCTTCACTGACGCTACTCGGCAGTCTGTTCCACTCGCCTACAACTCTACTGCCATTTATGTACTGTATTTTGTATACTGTGATACTCAACACTGCAAACAATGCCATAATGAAGAATGAAGTAAGAATATCGTGGCTGTAACAATTCACAACTAATCCACAATATCATGGCTGGAACAGTTACAACACACAACACCGTGGCTGAAACAATTCCACAACTAACCCACAATACCCTGGCTGCAACAAATTACGGCTAACACAATTCGGAGATGTTTTCATAATGCTGGAAATCTTCAAGGAAGTTGATATAGTAAGAACCAATGAAACTCCCTGTCACCGCTGAGGTGTCATAGTGTGTACTCGCCTGGCTGTTTGTGAGGAGTCGATTCAATGGACCTGCCTCTTAACACTTTATTATCGTTTTTCCTATGAATATAATAATACTAATAATAATGGTAATTTATTACCCAGGGAGAGGGAGATGCGGGGGTGTGCTACCCTTGCGTTACGTGGTGGTGCTACTGGGCTTGCTGGGCTGCTCCATGGACTATATAGTCCGTGGGGGTCTGAATATAGCCATCGTAGCCATGGTGAACACTACACATGATTTCAACACTAGTAACCTCCCTGATGGTGCCTGCCCAGCTGCGCGCAACGCTTCTCATAGTGGTACTGATGACGGCTACCCGGTGAGTCGAAAAATAATAATAATTATTATTATTATATTTACAGAAGCGCTAAATATGTGGGAATCATGTAGCATAAAGAGTATAAGATAGCTCTTGATCCAGGGAACTGGAGTTACTCTTCCTTGGGTTAAACTTGATGACCTCCCATTCCACGGGCGTGGCATTACCCTTGTGGGCTGACCGCTTCCTATGAACATAAAATAATAATAATAATAATAATACTAAAATAGTGGTAATAATAAAATGTGATAAATATAATAATAGCAATAATAATAATGAAATATAATAATACTAATAAAATTACGGTAATGATAATAATCTTTGCAGGCTGACGGGGAGTTCAACTGGACTTTAGAGGATCAAGGTCTCATTCTTGGCACCTTCTTCTGGGGATACTTCTTTACTAAGACCGCAGGTGTGAGGCGACACAGGTGTGAGGCGACACAGGTGTGAGGGGACACAGGTGTGAGGGGAGGTCGGTCTTCGATGACACATGACTAAGGGGCCACAAGCGTTAAGAAACACGTGGGTTAGGGAGAGCAAGTTGCATAAATATTTATCTCGTGTATAACTTATGTTTTATTTTCATATATCCCTGTTTTATCTTCAGGTATCCCTGTTTTATCTTCAGGTATACCTGTTTTATCGTCAGGTATATCTGTTTTATCTTCCTTTCAATTAGTATTATTACTTCTGTCCACGTTTGGTATGAATGGTTTTACAAAGCTTAGCAGTGTCGAGTGTTGGAGTATATAATGTTGCAGTGTTACAGTGCCGAGTGCTGCAGTGTAGTGCTGAGTGTCGAGTGTTGGAGTGTCGAGTGTTGGAGTGTCGAGTGTTGGAGTGTTGTGTTGCAGTGTCTAGTGTTCCAATGTTACAGTGTCGAGTGCTGCATTGTAGTGTCGAGTGTTGGAGTGTATAGTGTTACAGTGTATAGTGTTGCAGTGTATAGTGTTGCAGTGTATAATGTTGCAGTGTTACAGTGCCGAGTGCTGCAGTGTAGTGCTGAGTGTCGAGTGTTGCAGTGTCGTGTTGCAGTGTTTAGTGTTCCAATGTTACAGTGTCGAGTGCTGCAGTGTAGTGCTGAGTGTCGAGTGTTGGAGTATCGAGTGTTGGAGTGTCGAGTGTCGGAGTGTCGAGTGTCGAGTGTTGGAGTGTCGAATGTTGGAGTGTCGAGTGTTGGAGTGTCGAGTGTTGGAGGGTAGTGTTACAGTGTATAGTGTTGCAGTGTATAATGTTGCAATGTTACAGTGTCGAGTGCAGCAGTGTAGGGCTGAGTGTCGAGTGTTGCAGTGTTACAGTGTCGAGTGCTGCAGTGTAGTGCTGAGTGTCGAGTGTTGCAGTGTCGAGTGCAGCAGTGTAGTGCTGAGTGTCGAGTGTTGCGGTGTTACATTATTATTATAATCAAGGGGAAGCGCTAAACCCGTAGGATTATACAGCGCCTGGGGGGGATGTGGAAGGCATTCAGGCTTAATTCGGAGAACTGGAGCACAGATCCAATTCCCTAAATCAAGAGCCCCTCACCAACATCAAGGAACCTTCCCTGAGGGGATTGCGGTGTTACAGAGGTAACAGTCAGAGATGGTATTAAATAACAAGTATACAAACTAGACACATGTATGGCACTAGGCTATTCATCAAGAAGGGTTCTTCATCCCAGACACTGGAATTACTCTCCCTCCCCAGGCGCTGTTAACTCTTGTTGACTGCTTCCCCATGGACAATAATAGCAATAATAATAACAAATAATAATAATAATAATTATAATATGTATATTAATTGTTTAGTGCATATATTTCACTTTTTATCAGGTTCACTCACTGTATGATTATTCAATTTTAGCGAATTCTTGTGAATATAAAAACAACAAACATCATCAACACTGTAATACTTTTGTGGCTGAATTTGTCTACATAAATAACTCATTATGATTGTAAGCAGTTCATAAACATGTAAATAGTTACCACCATTGTAACTTAGCTGTCAAAATTTGGGAGCCTAGTTCCTGCACCCACTATGTGTGTCTATTTTCGATTACCACTCACAGGGTGGGTATGGGGTACATAAACATATTAAACTAACACCACCATGAATAACAACAATACTGTGGCACTGTAACTACAGGTGGTCGCATCAGTGAGAAATTTGGTGGTCGGGAGACCATGGCAGTAAGTATCGGGGCATCAGGAGTGCTGTCATTGCTGTGCCCATACGCTGCCCACCTGCACCCACGGGTGCTGGCCGGCCTGCGCTTTATCATGGGCATCGTGCAGGGCCCTGCCTTCCCTGCCCTCTATGGTGTGCTGGCCAGCTGGGCGCCGCCCGCCGAACTGACCACCATGGTAACCATTGCTTTCTCAGGTACGTTCAGCCATCTCTAGTCTACCTTCAGAGGGGAGAGAGGTGCCTTGATCCTGTTGAAGGGCTCTTGATTAAGGAAATTAATGGTATCCACTTTTTTCATGGATCAAACCTGATTACCTCCCATTCCCCACGCGGTACGATCTTTATAGGTTGTCCACTTGTGATTATGATAACAGTAAGAGTAAAAACAATAATAATAATAATAATAGCAACGCTAAGATTGTTTTTTGACCCCTTTGGTTGGGCCAGGAATGTCGCTGGGCAGTTTGGTTGCTACAGGCACCTCTGGATGGGTGGCACATCAACTAGGTTGGCAGTGGGTGTTTTGGGGTGGTGGTATCCTGGCACTAGTGTGGACACCTCTGTGGCTCTACTTTGTCCGCAACTCTCCCATCAATCATCCACTCATATCCGCCGAGGAGGAGGAACTGTTGGCTGTCAACTTTTCCATTAAACCCAGGGTGAGGAGTCATCACAACAGTCCCTGCAAGTGGGGTGCCTGTGAAGTACTTTTGACCCAAAGAACTGAAACTATCAATTTCGGTGGATTGAACAAAATCATGGACCAGTTTTTCAGGCACTTTCATCCCTTCATGTGTACTAATATTTTTAACTTCTTGAGACGATACTTAACGTAAAGGCATCTTCCGCACCCATTTTTAAATACAGTATTTCAAATTGGTATAGTGTTTCATTTTTATCTTCACCCTAATATTACATAATGTAACTTGATCTGCAGCGTACTGTACCCTGGGGCCGCCTTCTCCGCTGTTGGAGATTCTATCCTAGTATACTGGCAGAGTTTGCGTCGTCCTGGGTGGGTAACCTCACCATTACTCAGGCTCCCAGCTTTCTTAACATGCAGGTACTCTAATTGTTATAATAGTAGCAATGATGGTATTCGTGAATACGTATACATTTATCATTTTTAAGGATGTAAATATAATGAAGAATGTTAATTTGTCCTTGATGGAACAGAATGTCTTCTGTTAAGTAAGACACATGCAACATTTAGGTATCCTTATTTCGAAACGTTTCGCCTACACAGTAGGCTTCTTCAGTCAAGTACAGAAAAGTTGATAGAAGCAGAAGATACTTGAAGACGATGTAATCAGTCCATCACCCTTGAAGTTTTGAGGTGGTCAGTTCCTCAGTCTGGAGAAGAGTATTGTTCCATAGTCTGTCGGTATTTTATACCATTTTAATGTTCAGAATGTCTTCTGATAGTTTTTTGTATGCTGCCTTTTATAACTAAGCTTCTCTATTCGTTACTGACATGCAAACTTTAATTGATTTATATGCTATTAAAATGTGTTTGTCAAAATAATCTCCGTGGTGTATCGTGTATACAGATTGGGGTGATTGTGAATGGTACTATGATACTGACAAGCAGTTATGTATAGTTTAGTATATATACTAAAAAGAAACTCTTCACTGCTGGCTTTGAGGTGAGTGTAGTAACATTGCCGGCTCTGAGGTGAGTGTAGTAACACTGCTGGCTCTGAGGTGAGTGTAGTAACATTGCAGTTATGTATAGTTTAGTATATATACTAAAAAGAAACTCTTCGCCACGAGTGACTACATCAGTTCTCCAATCCAACCCTTTTCCTCACTTTTCCAACCTAATTTATGAAATCTGACGCACTTCCAGCCATACTTCAAGCTCGCTACTGGTAACCTGCTCGGCCCATTACATAATACCTTGTTTATATTACTATATACTACTCAGCTTCAACTTAGGACTAATGAAACCACTCGTGGCAAAACGTTTACATTAATAGATGTAGTGAACTATAATACATAAGTGGCCTTATTCTCAGATTGGGATGAGCTTGAGCGAGGTGAGCTGGGTATTGTCTGGAGGACAGACTTGTAGTTGGGTCTCTTCATTTACTTTTGGCAGAGTATCAGACCTACTAATCCATCACAACTTTAGCTCGAAACTCAATACCAGAAGACTCATGCACCTCGTTGGTAAGTGTTTCTGACTTCAGTCTGAAATAAAATTTCAGTATTCCTTTAGCTGAATGCATCAGCTCAGGTTGATTGTGATGGCTATGTAGGCTTTCAGGCCGTTGGCAACAACAGCCTAGTTGATTAGTTATTAATGTGGAGTATAATTTTCGACTTGTCACATATTACTGGAGCCACTTTACTAGGTAATAATTAATTTGATATCTGGAGCAACAAGAGGGTATAAGAGCTGCGTAATACAGAACAAGATTGTATTTTAGACTTTCTCGTGCAGGATTGAGCTGCAGATTTGATGTACCTCACACATGAAAGAAACATCCTACAAAATAAAGGCTTGCCTTGCATTACGCATTTTTTGTAACAATTCAGCATTGGATGGTATGGTAAGCCAGTCCTAAAATTAACAGGCCAGTGCGTTATGCACTGTATCATGCCAGCCTAATAAGATTTATCTAACTAATCTTTATACCGGTAACTGATTTTATGTAATAGGTATATAACCGTATCTTCTGCCCCTCAAACCCATCATGTGGGCGGCAGTGCATATATTACAGACATGATGAGCCCGAGGACTGAGCCTCAAAGTAATCTTAACTAAGCAAGTATTGAGTTGTTTACAAGAATAATGAATTATTTAACGTAATTTTTAATAAAAATAACAGCTGGTGAGGGGCTGCCTTCCCTCTTTACAGCTTTAACCTGATTACCTCCCATTCCCAGGAGCTCTCTAACCCCTGCATGTTTAACGCTTCCACATTACTCGTCCCTTCAAGGGAGGTTCATTGATGCTGGTTAAGGACTCTTGATTTAAGGGGTTGGAGCTACCTCTCCCTTTCTTGGATCATTCCTTAATACCTCCTATTACCTTGGCGCTTCTCCATCAACAGGAATGATAATGGTGGTAGCTAGTCTTTGTTGCATAGTGTTGGCAGGGTGTCACAAGTGGGTAGTGTCTACTCTACTGGTGCTAGTCATGATCGGTGTCTCCAGCACACTCAGTTCCTTCACACTCAGCCCCATGGATCTTGCACCAAACTATGCTGGTAAGTACTGTAAAGGAGCTCCATCCCTGGTCAGTGAGACTCAATTTGATTCCACCAGGAGGCAACGTCATAGGTTTTTCTGATGAGTATTGTTTGCCGATGAGCATTGTTTGCTGGTCAGTAGTTTGTTTGGAGCTTCCATAAGGTGTTTTGAAGACACAAGTAAATTATGACACTCAAACTAAGTGATAAGTAGAAACAAATAACACAGTGTATTCATGCTTTGAATCCTTCATGCAGGGACGATGTCAGGGTTGCTGGGAATAGGTAACATCAGTGGCTTTGTGGCTCCCATTGTTACAGCAGAAATGGTTACAAAGGTATGCTCTCATTTTTATTTTTTCACATTTGGACAGCATGACCAATACAGGTTTATGACTTTTATAATAATAATAATAATAATAATAATAATAATTTTTATTTTATTTAAAACTTTATATACATAATAGGTATGTCGAACATAACTAAAACTTGACAGTATTATTGATAACCAAAAACTCAGGAACCCATCCAACAGGTAAGTGAAACACTTACATAATATATTATAAATGCAATCCTCACACATCATTCACTCAACACAAGATACTTTAGCGCTTCTTTTTTTATTATAATAATAATAATCTACACAAGATATGCCTTACCACAAAATATACTCAGCTGTAAACATTTTCCAAAACTTTATAAACATTAGACTATTAAAAATGCAGTTAATTGCATAGAATTATTAATACGGTTGTAGTAACATGTTATGGCCATATAATCTGGTACTTTAGCTAAACTTCATACGCACAAGACGTACAAAGAACATTTTAATTGACCAAAAGAGAGGAACGTATAGGAATATCTTTGTATTTCCTAGTTTACGAACAAGTAATCAACACTAGTATTACTAGGCAACCTAAACACTTAGTGGCACTTGTGCTTTCCTAACACAAAATATACACTACCACAATACACACTGTGCTAAACTTCCACTACGATTCACATACAATGACGTATAACACCTAACCTCAGAAGTGCATGATGATGTCAGATGATAATAGGTGCTGAAACATAACCAATATAAACCTCCATATGGTATTTTACAATAAATATGGAAGGTAACCATACAGATATGCATATGTATATGTGGGCGAGGGGCTTGGACTTCCAGCAAGCGTGCGTGAGCGTGTTTGATAGGAGTGAATGGACACGAATGGTTTTTGGGACTTGGCTAGCTGTTGGAATGTGAGCAGGGTAATATTTACAAGGGATTCAGGGAAACCGGTTATTTTTATATAGCCGGACTTGAGTCCTGGAAATGGGAAGTACAATTGCCTGCACTTTAAAAGAGGGGTTTGGGATATTGGCAGTTTGGAGGGATATGTTATATATCTTTATATATGCTTCTAAACTGTTGTGTTCTGAGCACCTCTGCAAAAACAGTGATTATGTGTGAGTGAGGTGAAAGTGTTGAATGATGATAAAAGTATTTTCTTTTAGGGGATTTTCTTTCTTTTTGGGTCGCCCTGCCTCGGTGGGAGACGGCCGACTTGTTGAATATATATATATATATATATATATATATATATATATATATATATATATATATATATATATATATATATATATATTATTATTATTATTCTTTTTAGTAATCTTTACAGGAAAAGGGGTTACTAGCCCATTGTTCCCGGCATTTTAGTTGACTTTTACAACACGCATGGCTTACGGAGGAAAGATTCTTATTCCACTTCCCCATGGATATAAAAGGAAAATTAATAAGACCAAGAACTATTAAGATAAAATCAAAGAAAATTCAGATGAGTGTGTATAAATAAATGTGTACATGTATGTGTAGTGTGACCTAAGTGTAAGTAGAAGTAGCAAGACATGCCTGTAATCTTGCATATTTATGAGACAGACAAAAGACATCAGCAATCCTACCATCATGTAAAACAATCACAGGCTTCGTTTTACACTCACTTGGCAGGACGGTAGTACCTCCCTGGGTGGAGGGATATGTTGTGTATCTTTATATGTGTATGCTTCTAGACTGTTGTATTCTGAGCACCTCTGCAAAAACAGTGATAATGTGCGAGTGTGGTGAAAGTGTTGAATGATGATGAAAGTATTTTCTTATTGGGGATTTTCTTTCTTTTTTGGGTCACCCTGCCTCGGTGGGAGACGGCCGACTTGTTGAAAATATATATATATATATATATATATATATATATATATATATATATATATATATATATATATATACATGGTAGGATTGCTGGTGTCCTTTTCTCTGTCTCATAAACATGCAAGATTTCAGGTACGTCTTGCTACTTCTGCTTATACTTAGGTCACACTACACATGCATGTACAAACATATATATACACACCCAGTTGGGTTTTCTTCTATTTACTTACTAGTTCTTGTTCTTGTTTATTTCCTCTTATCTCCATGGTAAATGGAACAGAATTCTTCCTCCGTAAGGCATGCGTGTCGTAAGAGGCAACTAAAATGCCGGGAGCAAGGGGCTAGTAACCCCTTCTCCTGTATATATTACTAAATGTAAAAGGAGAAACTTTCGTTTTTCCTTTTGGGTCACCCCGCCTCGGTGGGATACGGCCGGTGTGGTGAAAGAATATATATATATATATATATATATATATATATATCTATATATATCTATATATATATATATATATATATATATATTATATATATATAATATATATATATATATATATATATATATATATATATATATATATTATATATATATATATAATATATATATATATAATATATTATATATATATAATATATATATATATATATATATATATATATATATATATATATATATATATATATATATATATATATATATATATATATATAGATGGGGTCCACCTCTGGTGTAAATTGTGGGACCCATAGCCTCGGAGAAGTGGATAAAAAGGCTTCAAGGAAGAATATTTGGATTTCTTCCTGAAGCCATTTGAATATTCCACTTCCCCTACCACCCCATCTTTTAAACTATTTTTTTTTACCAATAGGAATATATATATATATATATATATATATATATATATATATATATATATATATATATATATATATGTATATATATATATATATATATATATATATATATATATATATATATATATATATATATATATATATATAATTCCGTCAGAATCAAGAAAAGTTCTGTGTATGTGAATTCAGTGAGGGAGGGAACATAACGGTGACGTCACCTATGGGTAGGAGAGGTCGGTGAGGGGAGGCCTCATGGAGGAGGAGGTGGCGGAGGTTGAGGGGTAAAACTGTCCCCCCCCCCACTTCCCCAAACAGGCGCGCATACACCGTGTGCTCGTGTTACAACAATGGAGTGTTTGTTCACCGTGTGTATAGTGTATATAGTCTATAGTGCATAGTATGTGTATGGTATGCTCATAACATGTGAAGTGTATAGCGGTGTGTCGTTGATAGTGGGGGCTGTGCACAGAGCATAGTGGTGTATAGTAACATGTGCACAGAGCATTGTGGTGTATAGTGACTTGTCCTGGGAGGGAGTGAGTGCCCTACTCCGCCTCAGCACACATCTTCCACTCCTCCCTTTCTTCCACCGCCCACCACAAGGACTGGACACCCCTCTCCTCCCCCCAACCACCACCATGAACTACATGCGGTATGTGCCATGCGCCATTTTCCCTTCAGCCTGGGCTGACCACACAGTTTGAGGTATGGCAGATGATGAAGCCAGCCAGCCGCAAAGCAAGGGAAACAGTGCACCCAACAATGAAAGAAGAGGCACATGTCAGGTGTGTGGAGAGTTTCGAGCACGCAACAATGATGGCCGCATTCGTGCACACAATGGGTGTGCAGGATCACATATGCCCCCAGCAGAGAGCAGCCCACAGCCTCCACAGGCAGATAACAATTCCAATGGCAACGTCCTCACTTGCGATAACCTTCTGTTGGCATTCAAATCCACTGCTAGCAGTACACTATCCCACATCCCTAAAGCGGCTCGCCAATATGCAGCAGGGAAATTCACAGACCTTCTTAAGCGGGTGAATGGAGGTTCCACCAACTTAAAAGCCCTAGGCACCATCCAAGCATGGCGCAACCTACTCTTGTTCGGCAATGTCTGTCTTGCAGTTCCTGAAAGACGAGGCAAACTGCTAACCACGTCAGTTATCAAGGCAGTGCGCAACTACCCAAGAACGGATAACTGTGTCCCTCTGCCCCATCATCGCAGGAATCAAAGATGTAGACCCAAGAAAAGTCCCACTGAAAACGAGAAAATTTGCGCACAGGTTAGCAAAATATCAAAGAAGGTAATACAGTGGGAGCAATAAGAATAATTGCAAGTGACGACACTGTAGCCCCCAAGGATGAGACCACGGCCCAAGCTCTAAGAGACTAGCATCAAACCAGGGGCACCATAGCTATCAACGACATCCCTGAGGAAGACCCCATCACTGAACAATTAATTTTGCCAGAATCGGAAGTCTATAATACGATAGTGTCATTTCCTGCAGGATCTGCAGGAGGTTACACTGGAATTCGACCTCAGCACCTCAAAGAGATGGTAAATCCAGTACTCGGTGAATCTGCATCAATTGTTCTCACCGAGTTTAACAACTTTCGTCAACAACTGCCTGGCTGGGCGAATCCCAGAAGAAATTAAACCTTTCTTTTTTGGAGCCTCACTATGTGCTTTGAAGAAGAGGGATGGGGGAATCAGACCCATTGCAGTTGGAAACACTCTTCGCCGTCTCGTTGCTAAAGCAGCAGTGAGAAACATTCGCCTTGAAGCTGCCACTTTACTCCAGCCACACCAACTGGGCTTTGGGGTCTCTCAAGGCAGTGAAGCCGCAGTTCATGCGGCAGGGACCTACCAGAAGACAAGGCCGTTGTCAAACTTGATTTTAGAAATGCCTTTAATATGGTGAAGAGAGATGCTGTTTTGCCAGCTGTTCGGGTTCGGTTCCCCAGTCTCTTTCCCTTCATTTCAGCCGGCTACAGCAAACCCTCAATTCTTTTGTTTGGAGAACATGAAATTCAATCATCAGAGGGTGTTCAGCAGGGTGACCCACTCGCTCCACTTCTCTTCTGCTTGGCAGTAAGAGAACTAACTTCCAGCCTACGCAGTGAGCTCAATATCTGGTACCTGGATGACGGCACTCTGGCAGGTACTGAAGAGTCCCTCGTGGGGGACCTACAACTGGTGAAAACACAGGGAGAAGACTTGGGACTCATCCTCAATCCCTCCAAGTGTGAAATCATCACAGCGAACCAGGAAATAATCAATGCTGTGCGAAGAATCCTCCCAGAAGTCTCAACTACAACTCCGTCCAACAGTACCCTCTTGGGGGCACCGCTGGGTCACCAGGCCATCGATACTGTCCTCAGGGACAAATTGAATGACCTGATGAGAATGGAGGAGAGAATAAGCGATCTTGATGCCCATGATGCTCTGTATCTCCTCACAAGGTGTCTTACTATGCCAAGACTCACTTACTTCTTGAGGTGTGCACCCTCTTTTGACAACCCAACACTCGATGAATATGACGCACACCTGAGATCAACTTTTAAGAAGGCACTGAACCTGTCACTAGAGGATGAGCAATGGGATCAGGCAACCCTCCCAGTGCGACTGGGAGGTATAGGGGTGCGTAAAGCAACGCATGTTGCTTTACCTGCTTTTCTGTCTTCGTGTTTGGCTTCCAGTGCATTAGTCAAGAAGATAGTGCCTGAACGCTTGAGAGACTTGGTAGGAGCTCAAGACCCCAGGTTTACTGAAGCAGCGATTCGGTGGGACACCCTTACAGACTCCTCCAGTAGACCAGCTCCTCCCAAACAGCACAAACAGTCCCACTGGGACAAACCGATCATGGAAAAAATCGCCAACACAATGCTCTCCAATGCTTCAGGAAAGAACAAAGCTCGTCTCCTGGCAGTGAAGGCACCACACTCAGGAGATTTCCTGTTAGCTGTTCCCAATTCCTCCCTGGGCACCCGTCTCGACCCACAGGCCATTCGGATTGGTGTTGCTCTTCGCCTAGCCGCCCCCATCCTCACCGAACATAGGTGTATTTGCGGCAGGGCGACAGCTGATCAATTCGGACTTCATGGTCTCGTGTGCCACACAGCAGAAGGGAAGTATGCCAGACATGAGGAGATCAATGACATAATAAAGAGAAGCCTCGCCACAGCCCGTTGCCCAGCTCAACGGGAACCCCAAGTACAGAGGTCTGATGGAAGTCAAAAGCGTCCTGATGGAGCCACTATGCTACCCTGGAAGGATGGAAAGCAGATTGCCTGGGACTACACCTGTGCTGCCACATTGGCAGACACCTACTTGCCATACTCTGTAGTGGAAGGGGGTGGAGCTGCCAGCCACAGGGAGACCCAGAAGATCCGAAAATATGAAGACCTTCCCCCTTGCTATAACTTCATTCCAATAGGGTCGGAGACCCTTGGAGCATGGGGCAAGTGTGCTCTAAAGTTCCTCAAAGAGCTGGGTGAAAAGCTCATCATAGAAACCAAGGACCACAGGGCGACCAGCTTCCTCTTTCAGAGACTCAGTGTTGCGATCCAGAGAGGAAATGCCTGCAGCATTCTGGGCACGCGGCCCACCGCAGGGGAGCTGGACGAAGTATTCGAGATGTAGCTCTGAGTTACCTATGTTGTTTTACTTTCTGTTGTATTTTTGTGAATGTTTGGCCAATGTATTTTGTCTTTAAATAAAACATACTTGAAATATAGGGGGTGGTAGGAGAAAATTCTCAAACAGCTTCAGGGAAAACCTTGAGTTTTCCCTGAAGCAAGTTTATTCTTTTCTCTGAGGATGAGGGTCCCTATAACAGTTCTAGAGGTGGTACCTCCCTATATTTATATATATATATATATATATATATATATATATATATATATATATATATATATATATATATATATATATATATATATATATATATATGCAAAACAACCACTCTGAAAGAATAGAGAAATTCCAAGCGCTTTCGTGACTACTCACATTATAGTTCCTTGATAATGTGAGTAGTCACGAAAACGCTTGGAATTTCTCTATTCTTTCAGAGTGGTTGTTTTGCATATTCTGAAATCACCTGTTTACTGTGATCTTATTGCATATATATATATATATATATATATATATATATATATATATATATATATATATATATATATATATATATATATATATCCAAATCGGAAACTGCACGTGTCCTACCATACAAACTTCCTGTTCATCGTCCTATAAAACTTTGCCTGCAGAAAACGAAGCTTGATAATCAAATCCCCCACCGTCTTACGACACACCTACACTGTGTGAATATAGTTATTGATATCGTGCTACACGGCGGCCACACCACACAGGTGAGGGTTTACACAGCACCTGACCATACATCGCTCAGACCGCTGTCAGGGGGGTGAATACCTACACATCCATTTGGCCCAGCATAACCAATACGGATTTATGACCTATTGTGATAATAATAATTTTAATTCAGTGTTGATCTGTCCAGACAGGTGACTGGGCTACTTCACTGCTGCTGACTAGTGGACTGTATTTACTGACAGGCATCATCTATATGGCTACTGTCACTACGCAGGTTCAAGATTGGAACTATTATGAAGATATAGATTATTCCGTCATTAATGAACATTTTTAATGACGGTTGTTTTTAACATTGTAATATTTTTTTTTAATTTCTGGTACATAAACATATAGCTTATTTGATATGTATACCCTTTTTGGTACTTGTTCAAGCAAAACTGTTCTGTGATATGTATAACTTCGAGATACATTTTTTATTTACCTCAAGGGTCGTCTTCCGACAAGACAGAATGACAGGAAGAAAACACATTTACCATCATTTATTCAATTGTCTTGCCAGAAGTGTACTGACATCACAGTTCATATTGTACTCTTATTTAACCGCTTATTGCAACTTCCCAACCCCTCCTTCAGTTTTATTAGTTTTCTGTTTATTCTTCTAATACTGAAATGTATCATAATTTTGAGGAACTGAGATTTCTATAATTTTTTTTACCACTTCTGTTAGTTTATTTATGATGTGTTTTCGTGGTATTTTACTGCTTGCCAGGTGAGCCTAGTGGGAGATAATAATGGTACAAATAAGAATATTTTATTCTTGATGCTAGTGAAGGGCTTTGGATCCAAAGAGTTGGAACTACATTGGATCAAGCTCGATTACATCTCATTCCCAGACGCTGTATGACCACTACGGGTTGACTGCTTACCAAACTAAGATGGAACAGTACTCAATAGTCTTCTAAGTTTGTGTTCTGATTGTTTTTCCCAGCTGTGAGGTATTTGTGGCTGAAAACATGAAAGTATTATATAGTATTCCTCTTTTTTTTTATGTTTATGCAGGATATATGTATAAATTTGAAATATATTTACTAATAATACTTTGTAAATAAAATTAATATAACCTGATTTATATTGTACATATAGTCTACCCTCTGTAAATACTGCTTAGTCTAAGTCTACAGGTTTCATGCACAGAAATACCATACACACATGATATATACACCGAGAAGTGTATTTATCTCAATATATATATATATATATATATAATATATATATATATATATATATATATATATATATATATATATATATATATATATATATATATATATATATATATATGGTGAGTTTATTTTAACCCTTATTATAGGGATTAAAGTATTCTTCACTGGTAGTGAAAATATTGGCGAGGAGCTTAATTAGCCATGTGTAGCCTTAGGCTTTAAACCCCATTAATCAACTAACAATATGGCATTAATAAAAAATAATGACCCTTGTTACTTCAGTGTTTCAACTCGTCAAATAAATTATATAAAACAAACATTGTTAGCACAGCTCCTCAGCTAAAGTGAGCATTCGGAGCTACAGTATTTTTGTAATTATTTTCAGGACTGCAAGAGAGCCCTTGATCCAAGGAGCTGGAGTCACCCTTTGCTTCCTTGGATCAAACATGTTAACATCCCAACCGGGTTTATCGCTACCGCCATCAATATAACAAGAAACCACTAACATCCCTACCATACCCTCGTAGAGAAGGCTTCGTACGCTAGCGACGGGTGCTTGATCCAAAAAAAGTGAAGGTGCCTTCTCCTTCCTTGGAATAAACCTGATTACCTCCCATTCCCTAGGCAGTGTCCTATGTTAAACCTGATTACCTCCCATTCCCTAGGCAGTGTCCTATGTTAAACCTGATTACCTTCCATTCCCTAGGCAGTGTGACTCCTTTTAAACCTGATTACCTCACATTCCCTAGGCAGTGTGACTCCTATGTTAAACCTGACTACCTCCCATTTCGTAGGCAGTGTGACTCCTATGTTAAACCTGATTACCCTCCATTCCCTAGGCAGTGTGACTCCTATGTTAAACCTGATTACCTCCCATTCCCTAGGCAGTGTCCTATGTTAAACCTGATTACCTTCCATTCCCTAAGCAGTGTGACCCCTGTTAAACCTGATTACCTTCCATTCCCTAGGCAGTGTGACTCCTATGTTAAACCTGACTATCTCCCATTTCGTAGGCAGTGTGACTCCTATGTTAAACCTGATTACCTCCCATTCCCTAGGCAATGTGACTCCTATGTTAAACCTGATTACCTCCCATTCCCTAGGCAGTGTGACTCCTATGTTAAACCTGATTACCTCCCATTGTCCAAGCAATGTGACTCCTGTGGAGCTAGCGCTTCCCGGTGAATACAATAGTAACTGAGAATGTAACAATATTAATAAAGATAATAAAAAAAAACACGGAACTGGTGGGGTTTGAACCCATGTTGAGCGAGTCCTGAAACCAGGCCAATGCGTAAGTCACTGGCCTGGAGGGTAAACGCTGTTAGTATATATTGAGTGTGCGCAAAGGCAGGACGTAGCAACCATGAGCTCCAAAACTAAATATAGTTTCAACACTGATACGAGCACCAACGAAGAGTACAAGAGGCACAGGTTTTTATCCAAGAGGGAGCCATACAGGCCCCCTACTGTCCCTTACAATAGAAAACCGCCTCAATCTAAGGGTTTTTGCAACGACATGAAGATCTTCATTTGGAACCCCAACACTAATGAATTCATGAGACGAACTTGGTTATCTTGGGGTAAGTTTAGTGTGAGATAATTGGTTTGTAGCTAGAGGAGCAGAGCTATGTTGGCGGTGTCTTCAGTTATCTTACATGCGGTTATCATGTTACTCCTAACAGGAAACGGCGCCATTTTATTTTCAGCTGCTGGATAATCTTACGGGTTTAGCGCTATCCCATGATTATAATTATAAATTATATTGTTTTCAACCATTTTCCGTATTTTGTAGCTCGTCTTTGGACTTTTTCAGCCTTGTCTATTATTTTAGGCGAGGACACCTCACCATCACCATTATAATCGCTGCTAGACATGTAATATGCACCTAGAGGTGTATTTCTCTCGGTGTATATATGCTGAGATTTAATACCAGTTTCAGAGATTAAAGTATTCTTGCCTGGTTGTTAAATGCTGCATGCAATCGTAATTAAGGTAAGAATGACCTCTGAACCATAATTTTTGTTCCTGTCATACGATTCCACTTTTTTTTTTTTTGAGTGTCGGGGTATATGTATTTAAGAGGATTAAAAGGAATATACCAAGTTTCATGAAAATGGGCCCAAAAAAATTCTCTGCAACATTTTTGTGTTGCATGACAAATCATGGCAAAGGCAGAGTTATTTTGGCAACTTTCCAATGATGAAGCAATGCCAAATGGATATTTATTTGGTGTTAATTATATAATACAAGTCTTTTTGTTCTCTCCACAAAATAATTATGATGTTACAAGAAAAAAATAAAATTTCTACATTGGTAGACCATGTAAAGGAAATTGGACAGGAGTATTGCCAGTATTTAATCATATATTAGTAAAACAATATTTTCTTAATATATAGCCTAAAAATCACGTTCCGCTCATAAATAGTGATGCTCTTGCAACAAATACTTAATAATCTTACTTTAGAGATAGAGAACAAAATAACTTCAGGCTTAGTATATGGTGGGTAGAAATACTCACAGTGCCTTTATATATTTATTTATAGGTGTGAGGACGATCTTTGTGAAGCATATATTAGTTCTTGCATTGTGAAGATTAGATTTTATATTTTGCCACCGGAGTGGCTAGTTTATTGTGCACTTCATATCCATCCTGTGAACGGTATCACAAGAACATATGGATGCACAAAAGGCCTAGGAACTAGGCCCCAAAAGGGTTAACAGGTGTACATTTGGATTTATATCTACATATCTAAAGTTCACTTATCTGTTACAAGCAAATTTAGGAAATTTGCTTAGTATATCTGGTAACTTACTTTCATTAATAAGGTATCTTGACTTGTCACATAGGTTATTATACCATTGTGAAGGTTTGGGTGAGTTATTATACCATTGTGAAGGTCTGGGTGAGTTATTATACCATTGTGAAGGTCTGGGTGAGTTATTATACCATTGTGAAGGTCTGGGTGAGTTATTATACCATTGTGAAGGTCTGGGTGAGTTATTATACCATTGTGAAGGTCTGGGTGAGTTATTATACCATTGTGAAGGTCTGGGTGATGTGAGGTTGTCAACTGATGCGTCATTGCTGTTGCCAATCCATAATATTAGTTCTGCTCTTTTTTACTCACGAAATCGTAGTTTCTATATGCCTTCTCATCTTCATACTCATGTTCCTTATAAAGTAAGTTTTTTTTTATTGTAGTTAAAGTAGTGTAAAGTCCTGTGGAGTTTAAAAAGAAAAATACTTCCTGAAATCATATTTGAAGCCAATTTGCTTCCACCTCTGATATCTGTTACATTTCCCCTTACCTTTAAATTCCAGCCAATCTTCACACTACGTGAAGAACGTGTTTTTTTTTTCTGTGGATTTCACAGGCAGCAGTAAGATTACTATTTGGTTAACAATTCTGTCAGCACCAACATGGTCGTCGAGAGTACGAAAAGTCAAATGTTATTTTTTTTGCTTTGTGCAGCTTTTTAATTACTAGCTCGGATAACTCAACTTTCAGGTACTTTTGTATTATTAAATACTGACTATATTGTTACAACAAAGACATGATAATCCATTGACATCTAAAGTCACGCATAGTTATCCCTCTACAGGTATACTCCAGGTATAGCCAATTATCATCCATAAGAATACATAGAGCAGTCATTGTGATTAGAGAACAATTAACCCTAAAAAATAAAAAAGCATTCCAACTTTTTCAAAGAATTCTATTTTCTAAAGTACGAATGTAACAATTTTTTTCACAAAGAAATTTCGTCTCTCTAGCCGTTGATTAATATGCAAATCTAGAAATCTAAACATTTTATATTTTTTTTTTCAAATAACAATTCTTGTGGGCTTTGCTAAATCTAACTGGAATATGCAGCAGCTGTGTGGTCTCACACTTACAAAAAAAAAGGATAATTTAGAAAGATACAAAGAACTACAGTATGGCTACAGTTGAAAGGTTAAAAATACTAAAGATGCCCAAGCTGAAAGTATGAATGATAAATGTATACCAGCAATCATTTGTTATATTTATCAAGCTTCAGTGATAAATATAACTCCTGGCGAGAAATGTAATCTTTTGTGTATACGTACATGGTGGGGAGGGGAATACGGTATGATGAAAAACTTACTAAAGACGGGACACCGCAAACATAGCTGTTTCAGTAGCTACAAATAAGTAATTACACACCGAGCAAACACCTGAGTGTATGTCGTTACAGTCAAAATCTTGGGATTCTACCTGTTGTTCTACACCTTCCTGGCGGCCTTCTTCGCGATCAATATGACTGTCTTCTACCAGACCCTTGACACTCACGGCCGTCCTAAATACACTGCCCAGGACTCCCTCCTCACCAACCCTGGTATGTACCCTTTGTGTCAAGCAGAAACATTATTATGATTATTATTATGATTAACTATTATTATGATTGATTATGATTATTGATTGATTATGATTATTGATTGATTATGATTATTGATTGATTATGATTATTGATTGATTATGATTATTGATTGATTATGATTATTGATTGATTATTATGATTAATTATTATTTATTTATTAATTTGAATTTTGATTGATTATTATGATTACTACTACTACTATTGCTACTGCTGCAATAATTGCTATCATTATTATGGTTGAGGTTTGACATTTCGACCATCCGCCAACTTTTGGTCACTGTGGTACAACCCGTCTAGACCCGACTCGTCTCTCCATTACGTCTCATCCATCAGAGAACTCCTACAACGTAATGTGAATCTCATTTTGTATTATGTATCACTGGCTTGTTTTGTGGAATAAAAACGCATATGTAAAACTTAGGGCATTTATTAAGAGAAGTTTCGCCTGCTGGGGCTTTGTCATTCCAGAACAGAAAAGTAAAAAAAAAATATGTACTGGCCTGTTATTATTATTATAATCAAAAAAGAAGCGCTAAGCCACAAGGGCTATACAGCGCTGCTTACTGGCCTGTTTACATAAAATTCATAGCAAAGGATTATTATTGTTTTACACTAATGGTCAATTTTGCAGCATATATGAACAGCACAGCAGCAAACATGAACAGTAGAATTGTGTACAAGAACTGTGCCGAAGAATCACCTGCTAAAGATGAAGTGTGCAGTTTCAACGTGGAGGATCTGGGCAGCAGCTGTACTGAGAGTAATAACTGGGGCTATACAACTAAGTCACCCTGCTTCTTCCTCAAGATCAACAAGGTTGGTTAGGTATTATTGGCTTGACCAACATCGTGGTGTCCTCATAATAAAATGTCTAATTGTTGCATTTACGTAACGAAGGTAGCCAAGGAAGAAGACTATCTTGTATTTCAGTTATTTTAAAAATGTAATTTATGTATATATATTGTAGAGGGAAATAAATAACATCAAAGTGAGTCCTTGATGCTGAGGAACGACTCTTAATCTCCGTATCCAACCTGATATACCCCCTCCACTACACCCTCCATCACCTGGCGCGAAAAACAACCATTACAGGTTTAGTGCTTTCTTAAGAATATGATATTTTATAGGTAAAGGCTTGAGGATACAACCGCACTTACGGAAGTAGTATAACTGTTCACCTTCACAGATAATTGACTGGGTGCCCCAGGCGCCAAAGAAGTTGCAGGACCTGCCAAATGGTCTCCAGAAATATATAAATAACACGGATAACCCGGAGGAAACTCTCACAAAGGTGAGTTTATGTAATGTATATGTAATAGCTACTGTGTTTGTAGGTGTTCACATTACCAGAGGTGAATGCTAAAGCATGGATGTTTTTATATATATTGTGATTAAAATATGTCATAGAGTGTCTGATACAATATTGATAAAGATATCCTTATAGTATATTATCATTATATTTATGGGAAAACACAAAGCTTGTGGAAAGGGAGGGTGGCTCCAATTCCCCGGATCAAGAGCAAGAGTCTCTAACATTAAAAATGGAGAAAGACGTACATTGTAGAACCCTCTTTTGTTAGCACAATGTTTTGGTATGTAGTACTTGATCTAGTCATTCAGAGGATATAAGATGAATGCATGTACTGTATGTACTCATAAATAAATAAAATAAAAAAATAAAATATTTATTTGTTTACATATACGTAGTATGATTGGAGCAAAGAAAGCCACTATCATGCCTAGGCATTTTTGGCAGACTTGACCTAATTCTTATAGACTACTTAAGTCTAGACAGGTGAACAGTGGTAGAATACAGTCAATCTTCACTCTATTGTTAATATGAGGTAGTACAATTTATGACACTCTTACATTTTTAAGTATGAAATTAGGTTCTTTTACAATGGTAGAATACAAATATTCTGTATTTCACTCTTATTTTTAATATGAGGTAGTACAATTTATGATAAAATCAATCTATGATACAATCATACATTTTTAAGTTTGTAATTAAGTTCATTTACTTTATTATTAATATGCGGTAGTACAATTAGTGGTACACACATACATTATAAGTTTGTAAAAATGGCTTAATAGTTAAGGGATAATAAAGTATTTAGGGGAGTTGCTTTGAATTTGGTTGGGGTTTAGCATGGTGTGGGTAGGTTTGTTATTGATAGATGAGATGATTTTTGAGTATGATCTTAAACTGATTTGTGGGCAGGGGACCTCTTGCTGCTTCAGGCAAAGAGTTCCAGATCTTAGGGCTCTTTATGTGCATTGCATTTTTGCAAAGTGTGAGACAGACATGAGGGATGACAATAAGTGTTTTGTGCCTCGTGTTATGCCTGTGTGTTCTGTTGAAGCTGTCTAGGAGAAGTTTGAGGGGAGGGTTGATATTGAAGTTTAACCCATAAACGGTCCAAACGTATATATACGTTTTTTCAACATTTGAAAGTATGTAAAAAAAGTAGATCTTCTTTTTGTTTTTTTACATTTGAAAATGTGTAAAAAAAACTTTTTTTTTGTTATATTTGAAAATATGTAAAAAAAACATAGATCTACTTTTGTAGCACTACACGTGTGAACGTAGATCTGCTTGGACCGTTTACAGGCTAATGTTCAGTATATGTAGTGGGGACAATAATAAGTGTATATTATGGATATTATTTAAGTTCATGTTTTTGAAGAAAGGTGGAGTGTGTCGTCTGGCACTGGAGTTTGTGATCATCCTCACTGCTGCTTTTTTGTTGGGTTATTAAAGGTTTGAGGTGATTGGCCATGGTAGATTCCCAAGCACAAATACTATAGGTGAGGTAAGGATATATATTAGAGTGATGTAAGGTAAGGAGGGCCCATTGGGGTACATAGTATCATATATTGAAAAGGATACTTACTGACTCACGAAATCGTAATGACACGATTGCAAACAAACCATACCACGGGCGGGGATAGAACCCGCGATCAGAGTCTCAAAACTCCAGACCGTCACATTAACCACTGGACCAGCTAGCCACAATAAGATTCGTCCCACTAGGTATATTTCTACACCATAGGCAGGTTAGCACTTGCATTTGTGGTCACAGTGGTGCCTATGCTAACCTTCCTATGGTGTAGAAATATACCTAGTTGGACGAATCTTATTGTGGCTAGCTGGTCCAGTGGCTAACGCGACGGTCTGGAGTTTTGAGACTCTCTGATCGCGGGCTCTATCCCCGCCCTTGGTATGGTTTGTTTGCAATCGTGCCATTACGATTTCGTGAGTCATGTTAACGGCTTTGAGGGGACTTGAGCTAGAGTTCATCACGGCCACGCTAGCTGGAGATTCGTCTGTAAAAACTTGCATTTGTGGTCACAGTGGTGCCTATGCTAACCTTCCTATGGTGTAGAAATATACCTAGTTGGACGAATCTTATTGTGGCTAGCTGGTCCAGTGGCTAATGCAACGGTCTGGAGTTCTGAAACTCTCTGATCACGGGTTCTATCCCCACCCGTGGTATGGTTTAAGGATACCTACTGTTTTGGAAACTTTCTTAGTTATATGCTGGATGTGGGTCTGAAATTTAAGCTTATAAGAGAGGGAGAGGCGAGACGGAGTTTCTAGTTTTACAAGACCCTTCATATTAAAGTGTGATCCTCTTAAGGTAGCTTAAAAATGGAGGAGGATATGGGTGTTCAAATTGTGATATGGCCAAGAGTATACTGTATTTAGGTTACCATTTCTTCAGTGCATCTTTGAGGAAATAATGTTTATTGACACCTCTTTACTGTTAGAGTTGAACATTTAACGCATTTTAGTTTCTTATATAGTGCACTGTTCCATACTTAGTTTATTAGATTTAAGACCTCTCATCACAAATGGGTCATTTAGGTTACAATCCAATTAGATACTAACATTAAGACTTACTTAAACTCTAAGGTAGGCACTAAGATAAACATTGAATATACACTAATAAATACAGAGAACTCTATATGCACACATGCAGGGCCATAATTTGGGTCTATGCATTAAGGAAATAATGTGAAATTTTTCTCATGTCAATTTAAGTTAATGCACCGAGTTTGTATTTTCTTTTATTAATGATTGTAATTGTTTGCAGCATGTGTTTGTGTGGTGTGAGTCTGACAAGGGAGAACTGGAGCAGCCAGCACCAGGCATACCATTATATTACTATCCTTTTATCAACCAGGAAGGCTACCTCCGTCCTTTGGTTCCCATCCGGCTCTTGGACTTAGAAAGTAAGGGTGGGGATATATATATATATATATATATATATATATATATATATATATATATATATATATATATATATATATATTTTTTTTTCAACAAGTCGGCCGTCTCCCACCGAGGCAGGGTGACCCAAAAAAGAAAGAAAATCCCCAAAAAGAAAATACTTTCATCATCATTCAACACTTTCACCACACTCGCACATTATCACTGTTTTTGCAGAGGTGCTCAGAATACAACAGTCTAGAAGCATACACATATAAAGATACACAACATATCCCTCCAAACTGCCAATATCCCAAACCCCTCCTTTAAAGTGCAGGCATTGTACTTCCCATTTCCAGGACTCAAGTCCGACTATATGAAAATATATATATATATATATATATATTTTTTTTTTTTTTTTTTTTTTTCAAAAAGTCGGCCGTCTCCCACCGAGGCAGGGTGACCCAAAAAAGAAAGAAAATCCCCAAAAAGAAAATACTTTCATCATCATTCAACACTTTCACCACACTCGCACATTATCACTGTTTTTGCAGAGGTGCTCAGA
Organism: Cherax quadricarinatus; assembly: GCF_038502225.1. NCBI lineage: Eukaryota > Metazoa > Arthropoda > Malacostraca > Decapoda > Parastacidae > Cherax > Cherax quadricarinatus. The sequence continues at coordinate 20,222,248 of NC_091348.1, forward strand.
ATACAACAGTCTAGAAGCATAAACATATAAAGATACACAACATATCCCTCCAAACTGCCAATATCCCAAACCCCTCCTTTAAAGTGCAGGCATTGTACTTCCCATTTCCAGGACTCAAGTCCGACTATATGAAAATAACCGGTTTCCCTGAATCCCTTCACTAAATATTACCCTGCTCACACTCCAACAGATCGTCAGGTCCCAAGTACCATTCGTCTCCATTCACTCCTATCTAACACGCTCACGCACGCTTGCTGGAAGTCCAAGCCCCTTACCCACAAAACCTCCTTTACCCCCTCTCTCCAACCCTTTCGAGGACGACCCCTACCCCGCCTTCCTTCCCCTATAGATTTATATGCTTTCCATGTCATTCTACTGTGATCCATTCTCTCTAAATGACCAAACCACCTCAACAACCCCTCTTCTGCCCTCTGACTAATACTTTTATTAACTCCACACCTTCTCCTAATTTCCACACTCCGAATTTTCTGCATAATATTTACACCACACATTGCCCTTAAACAGGACATCTCCGCTGCCTCCAACCGTCTCCTCGCTGCTGCATTTACCACCCAAGCTTCACACCCATATAAGAGTGTTGGTACTACTATACTTTCATACATTCCCTTCTTTGCCTCCATAGATAACGTTTTTTGACTCCACATATACCTCAACGCACCACTCACCTTTTTTCCCTCATCAATTCTATGATTAACCTCATCCTTCATAAATCCATCCGCCGACACGTCAACTCCCAAGTATCTGAAAACATTCACTTCTTCCATACTCCTCCTCCCCAATTTGATATCCAATTTTTCTTTATCTAAATCATTTGACACCCTCATCACCTTACTCTTTTCTATGTTCACTTTCAACTTTCTACCTTTACACACATTCCCAAACTCATCCACTAACCTTTGCAATTTTTCTTTAGAATCTCCCATAAGCACAGTATCATCAGCAAAAAGTAACTGTGTCAATTCCCATTTTGAATTTGATTCCCCATAATTTAATCCCACCCCTCTCCCAAACACCCTAGCATTTACTTCCTTTACAACCCCATCTATAAATATATTAAACAACCATGGTGACATTACACATCCCTGTCTAAGACCTACTTTTACCGGGAAGTAGTCTCCCTCTCTTCTACACACCCTAACCTGAGCCTCACTATCCTCATAAAAACTCTTTACAGCATTTAATAACTTACCACCTATTCCATATACTTGCAACATCTGCCACATTGCTCCTCTATCCACTCTATCATATGCCTTTTCTAAATCCATAAATGCAATAAAAACTTCCCTATCTTTATCTAAATACTGTTCACATATATGCTTCAATGTAAACACCTGATCTACACATCCCCTACCCACTCTAAAACCTCCTTGCTCATCCGCAATCCTACATTCTGTCTTACCTCTAATTCTTTCAATTATAACCCTACCGTACACTTTTCCTGGTATACTCAGTAAGCTTATTCCTCTATAATTTTTACAGTCTCTTTTGTCCCCTTTCCCTTTATATAAAGGGACTATACATGCTCTCTGCCAATCCCTAGGTACCTTCCCCTCTTTCATACATTTATTAAACAAAAGTACCAACCACTCCAACACTATATCCCCCCCTGCTTTTAACATTTCTGTCATGATCCCATCAGTTCCAGCTGCTTTACCCCCTTTCATTTTACGTAATGCCTCACGTACCTCCCCCACACTTACATTCTGCTCTTCTTCACTCCTAAAAGATGGTATACCTCCCTGACCAGTGCATGAAATTACTGCCTCTGTTTCTTCCTTAACATTTAAAAGTTCCTCAAAATATTCTCGCCATCTACCCAATACCTCCATCTCCCCATCTACTAACTCCCCTACTCTGTTTTTAACTGACAAATCCATATTTTCCCTAGGCTTTCTTAACTTGTTTAACTCACTCCAAAATTTTTTCTTATTTTCATTAAAATTTCTTGACAGTGCCTCTCCCACTCTATCATCTGCTCTCCTTTTGCACTCTCTCACCACTCTCTTTACCTTTCTTTTACTCTCCATATACTCTGCTCTTCTTATAACACTTCTGCTTTGTAAAAACCTCTCATAAGCTACCTTTTTCTCTTTTATCACACCCTTTACTTCATCATTCCACCAATCACTCCTCTTTCCTCCTGCCCCCACCCTCCTATAACCACAAACTTCTGCCCCACATTCTAATACTGCATTTTTAAAACTATTCCAACCCTCTTCAACCCCCCCACTACTCATCTTTGCACTAGCCCATTATTATTATTATTATTATTATTATTTTTTTTTTTATTATCACACTGGCCGATTCCCACCAAGGCAGGGTGGCCCGAAAAAGAAAAACTTTCACCATCATTCACTCCATCACTGTCTTGCCAGAAGGGTGCTTTACACTACAGTTTTTAAACTGCAACATTAACACCCCTCCTTCAGAGTGCAGGCACTGTACTTCCCATCTCCAGACTCAAGTCCAGCCTGCCGGTTTCCCTGAACTCCTTCATAAATGTTACTTTGCTCACACTCCAACAGCACGTCAAGTATTAAAAACCATTTGTCTCCATTCACTCCTATCAAACACGCTCATGCATACCTGCTGGAAGTCCAAGCCCCTCACACACAAAACCTCCTTTACCCCCTCTCTCCAACCTTTCCTAGGCCGACCCCTACCCCGCCTTCCTTCCACTACAGACTGATACACTCTTGAAGTCATTCTGTTTCGCTCCATTCTCTCTACATGTCCGAACCACCTCAACAACCCTTCCTCAGCCCTCTGGACAACAGTTTTGGTAATCCCGCACCTCCTCCTAACTTCCAAACTACGAATTCTCTGCATTATATTCACACCACACATTGCCCTCAGACATGACATCTCCACTGCCTCCAGCCTTCTCCTCGCTGCAACATTCATCACCCATGCTTCACACCCATATAAGAGCGTTGGTAAAACTATACTCTCATACATTCCCCTCTTTGCCTCCAAGGACAAAGTTCTTTGTCTCCACAGACTCCTAAGTGCACCACTCACTCTTTTTCCCTCATCAATTCTATGATTCACCTCATCTTTCATAGACCCATCCGCTGACACGTCCACTCCCAAATATCTGAATACATTCACCTCCTCCATACTCTCTCCCTCCAATCTGATATTCAATCTTTCATCACCTAATCTTTTTGTTATCCTCATAACCTTACTCTTTCCTGTATTCACCTTTAATTTTCTTCTTTTGCACACCCTACCAAATTCATCCACCAATCTCTGCAACTTCTCTTCAGAATCTCCCAAGAGCACAGTGTCATCAGCAAAGAGCAGCTGTGACAACTCCCACTTTGTGTGTGATTCTTTATCTTTTAACTCCACGCCTCTTGTCAAGACCCTCGCATTTACTTATCTTACAACCCCATCTATAAATATATTAAACAACCACGGTGACATCACACATCCTTGTCTAAGGCCTACTTTTACTGGGAAATAATTTCCCTCTTTCCTACATACTCTAACTTGAGCCTCACTATCCTCGTAAAAACTCTTCACTGCTTTCAGTAACCTACCTCCTACACCATACACTTGCAACATCTGCCACATTGCCCCCCTATCCACCCTGTCATACGCCTTTTCCAAATCCATAAATGCCACAAAGACCTCTTTAGCCTTATCTAAATACTGTTCACTTATATGTTTCACTGTAAACACCTGGTCCACACACCCCCTACCTTTCCTAAAGCCTCCTTGTTCATCTGCTATCCTATTCTCCGTCTTACTCTTAATTCTTTCAATAATAACTCTACCATACACTTTACCAGGTATACTCAGCAGACTTATCCCCCTATAATTTTTGCACTCTCTTTTATCCCCTTTGCCTTTATACAAAGGAACTATGCATGCTCTCTGCCAATCCCTAGGTACCTTACCCTCTTCCATACATTTATTAAATAATTTCACCAACCACTCCAAAACTATATCCCCACCTGCTTTTAACATTTCTATCTTTATCCCATCAATCCCGCTGCCTTACCCCCTTTCATTTTACCTACTGCCTCACGAACTTCCCCCACACTCACAACTGGCTCTTCCTCACTCCTACAAGATGTTATTCCTCCTTGCCCTATACATGAAATCACAGCTTCCCTATGTTCATCAACATTTAACAATTCCTCAAAATATTCCCTCCATCTTCCCAGTACCTCTAACTCTCCATTTAATAACTCTCCTCTCCTATTTTTAACTGACAAATCCATTTGTTCTCTAGGCTTTCTTAACTTGTTAATCTCACTCCAAAACTTTTTCTTATTTTCAATAAAATTTCTTGATAACATCTCACCCACTCTCATTTGCCTCTTTACATTGCTTCACCACTTCTTAACCTCTCTTTTCTCTCATATACTCTTCCCCTCCTTGCATCACTTTACTTTGTAAAAACTTCTCATATGCTAACTTTTCTCCTTACTACTCTCTTTACATCATCATTCCACCAATCGCTCTTCTTCCTCCCGCACTCCACTCTCTCCTGTAACTACAAACTTGCTGAATATATATATTATATATATATATATATATATATATATATATATATATATATATATATATAATATATATATATACAGTGGCCCCCGTTAACTTATTTTTTAATTTAAAAAATGTTTGGTGCCAGTACGGGACCAATTTTTTCCCTAAAAGAAATATTGTGAAGTAAAATTAGTCCTTTTCGGGATTCTAAACATAATAATACAAACGCACTTACATAAATACATTTTACATAATTGGTCACATTTTTTATGGGGGGGCCCACTGTAATACAGGGACCCCGATAGCAACCCCTTTGCATAGTTTAAACCGGAATAGCGGACGTTTGTTCCAAAAAATTTTGCCCCGATAGTAAAAAATTTACTGGGGCCCCTTCTTTCGAGACGCCCCAATGGGCCCCAGCCAGCCCCCTTAATGTGCCGTCCTTTTGTTTACCACCCAGTTTCATAAAAATTAAACATACACTGGAATTTTTGTATTATTACAGTTTTTTCTGTCGCGGGAAAAATAAGTGACCGGGCCCCCAAAAAAGTTCTAGTGCCCCCCCTACACCTCAAAGGGAAAGAAACCATTGAAATGAAGAAAAACTGAAAAGCACAAAAGTGGAGACGTTTTCACCGCCCTTGGCGTTGTAAAAAAACCCAAAAGAAACCCATCTTTTGGGGGGGCAAAAAAACGTGCAAAAAGGGGAAGCTTTTTTCCCAAAGGTTTAACTGTGCTAAAAAAGATCGAAGTGATGGAAGATGTTGAAAATTTTATTGGTGTGGAAAAATGAAAACAGTTTTGGGGGAGAGAAGGCCTCTCCCCTTAATTGTGGGGGGCCAAGGAATTTGGGGATGACGAAATTAAAAATGCCGAACTAGGGGATGATGTGGGGGAAATTTTAAGGCCAGCAAAGGTTGGTTTGAAAATTTGGAAGCGAGGGCATCCAAAAAAGGGATCCCGGGCATGGTGAGGTTCCCAGTTCACCACGGCTGGCGGGGAAATTATGTATGAATTCAAGGAGAAATGAAACGGGGAAGAATTGGAAGGGAACAAGGGGAAAGGATGAAACAGGCCTGTTCTGGAAAAAAATCCCAAACAGGACCTACATTACTCAGGGGGAAAAAAAGGCCCCCAGGACATAAGTTTATGAAAGACAGGCTTATTTTTGGTTGTGAATGCTAGTGGTGATTGAAAATTTGTTTTATTAGTGTATCACTTGAAACTCCCGGGAGCGTTTCCAGGCAAAAGAATTTTTCCCCGGGGAAAATTTGGTGTGCTGGGGAGGGAAAACAGAAAGGGGCCATAAAAACTAAATTTTTTTTATAACTGGTTCCCCATGCATTTGCCCCAATGAAAGATTCCCTAACGGGAAAAGAAATTAGACCAAATGCCTCCTGGTGTTAGACAAGCCTTATCCCCAAAGGATTTGGCAGAGCGATTTATGGGGACATGAGCTTCTTTAAATAAATTTTTTGCCCCAATACCACTCCTCCCCAGCCCATGGACCAGCAGGTCATTTCCAACCCCCAAGAAACTTTACCCCAAAAGCCTGTTTAAAAAGTGTTTTAAGGCCCACAGACACTGATTGACTTAAAAGTTTTTTTAAGGATCACTTTAATACCCTAAATTGTGAAAACCCCTTATAGGTAAGGCTTGGGGGGGAGGACCAAGAAACTTTGAACTCTGTTTAAGAAACTGAAGTGTAGACAAAAGGGATTTTAAAGGGGCCGAGGCAACCCCTGAGAGGAGAAAATCCCATTTGGGGAATCAATTGGGGAAATTTTGGGTCCTTTTGGAGGTTAGGGGGAGTGATGGGAAGAGTTGGTGGAGGTTTTTTTGAAGAACTAACCACTGATGAGCGATAGACAATTTTCCCCAAGAGCAAGAGGCCAGACCTGGGGAAACTTTAAGGAGGAGAGAAAAATTAAAAATCTGCCTACTTAAAAATTTTAAGGGTGTGAAAAAATGGTTTTGAAGTGAAAAACCTTTTTGATAAAAAATCCCCCACACACCCTTTTTGGTAAAAGGTTTGGGATTGTTAAATAATTTTTTAAAACCCATTTTAGAAAAAATCATAAAGGAACGAGAGGTAAATTATGGACAGATATTTTTGGCAAAGAAGTCCAGTGGATTTTGGTTGGTCCTAGTGGTTTTAAAAGAAGAAGGGAAGAACCTTCAAAAAAGGGACCAAAATTAAGTCCTAAGGGAAAGGGGGTTTCCCCCTTTCAAAAACACTAACATTTCCCCCCTCCTCCCATCCCATCAATCATCACCAGATTTTAATAAAAGGGGGTCATGAAATTTTGGTTTTTCCTTTTGGGGTTTTGGTGTACTAAAATTAACATTTTTTTGGTAAAAAAATTTTTTTATACTTTTGGGGGTCTTAAAAGAAATTTTGTATTTTATTTCTTATGGGGAAAATTTAAAAAGATAGCTTAACATTTGATAACCCAAGCCCTCTTGCACGGATTGTTCTATGGGGTTCCCCTTTTATATATATATATAAAATAAAAAAATATATATATATATATATATAAAAATATATATATATATATATATATATATATATTATTATTTTTTTTTTTTAAAAGTTTTCCCCTCTCCCCAATAAAGGATCCAAAAAAAAAGAAAAACCCCGGGGAAAAAACCCCCAAAAAAAAAAATATTTTCATAACATTCAAAACTTTCACCCACTAAAATCACTGTTTTTAGAGGGCCAGAAACAACAGTTTAGGGAAAATATATTTAAAGAAAAACATAACCCCCCAAACTCCCAAAATCCCAAAACCCCTTTAAAGTGCAGGCATTGTACTTCCCCTTTCCAACCCATGTCCGGGTATTTTAAAAATAAGATATAACAGGGTTTTTTGAATCCCTTTAAAAATATTACCCTGCAAAATTTAACAGCCCAGGGGCCCATATACTATTTTATCTCCATTCACTTCTGTTTTAAAACGCCATGCCCTGCTTGTTTGGGAAATCCAAGCCCTGGCCCAAAAACCCTCCCTTTACCCCCCCCCTCCTACCTTTTGAGGATGACCCCCCCCCACCTTCCTTCCCTACAGATTTAAAACTTTCTCCATATCATTTTCTTCTTTGATCCATTCTCTTAAAAAGACCCAAACCACCTCAACAACCCTCTTCTGCCCCCCTGACTAGTATTTTATTAACCCACGCCCCTTTTTCCTAATTTCCACACTCTAAATTTTCTGCAAATATTTAACCCCCCCCATTGCCCCAGACAGGGGAACTTCCCCCCCCTCACTGCAGCATTTTAAACCCAAGCTTTACACCACTTTTATTTTTTCATTCCCTTTTTTCCCCCATAGATAATGTGTTTTTTTCTGCCTATGTACCCAATGCACCACTACCTTTTTTTCCCTTCCCTCAACCCCCGATTAACTTCATCCCTTTATAAATCCATCCACTGACACGCCCAACCCCCCAAAATCTGAAAACATCTACTTTTTCCATACTCCTCCTCCCCAATTTTAATCCAATTTTTATTCCCCCCCATTTGACACCCCCAACATTTTAAAATTTTTTTATGTTTTACTTCAACCTTTTCCCTTTAAAACACCCCAAATTGGCCCCCTAATTTTTGAATTTTTCTTTTTGAATCAACTATGTTGTACAGTACTCGCCTTTCCCCTCTTGTTCTCATCCTTATCTGAATAGAAAAGGGTATCAGCCACAGCACCATGTTTTTCTCTTTGGAGATTTTTTTTCCCACCCGGGATGTTGGGGTCTTCCATTGCAGACATCAAAAGGGGGCCGGGAAAATCAAACCAAATCTTTCAGTGGGCTTTCAGAAACAAATGAAGTTCAACGATGAGAAATTTCAATTTCTCAGATATGGGTAAACAATTGGGAAAATTAAATTTTACCCGATACAAAAAAAATTCCACAAAAATTTTAAAAACCAAAAAGACCCGGGTAGCATTTACTTCTTTTACAACCCCATCTATAAATATATTAAAAAATCATGGTGACATTACACATCCCTGTCTAAGACCTACTTTTACCGGGAAGTAGTCTCCCTCTCTTCTACACACCCTAACCTGAGCCTCACTATCCTCATAAAAACTTTTTACTGCATTTAGTAACTTACCACCTATTCCATATACTTGCAACATCTGCCACATTGCTCCCCTATCCACTCTATCATATGCCTTTTCTAAATCCATAAATGAAATAAAAACTTCACTACCTTTATCTAAATACTACTCACATATATGCTTCAATGTAAACACTTGATCTACACATCCCCTATGCACTCTAAAACCTCCTTGCTCATCCACAATTCTACATTCTGTCTTACCTCTGATTCTTTCAATAATAACCCTACCGTACACTTTTCCTGGTATGCTCAGTAATCTTATTCCTCTATAATTTTTACAGTCTCTTTTGTCCCCTTTCCCTTTATATAAAGAGACTATACATGTTCTCCGCCAGTCCCTAGGTACCTTCCCCTCTTTCATACAATTATTAAACGAAAATACCAACCACTCGAACACTATATCCCCCCCTGCTTTTAACATTTCTGTCATGATCCCGTCAGTTCCAGCTGCTTTACCCCCTTTCATTCTACGTAATGCCTCACGCACCTCCCCCACACTCACATCCAGCTCTTCTTCACTCCTGAAAGATGGTATACCTCCCTAGCCATTGCATGAAATTACCGCCTCCCTTTCTTCGTCGACATTTAAAGGTTCCTCAAAATATTCTTGCCATCTACCCAAAACCTCCATCTCCCCATCTACTAACTCCCCTACTCTGTTTTTAACTGACAAATCCATTTGTTCCCTAGGCTTTCTTAACTTGTTTAACTCACTCCAAAATTTTTTCTTATTTTCATTAAAATTTCTTGACAGTACCTCTCCCACTCTATCATCTGCTCTCCTTTTGCACTCTCACCACTCTCTTCACCTTTCTTTTAGTCTCCACATACTCTACTCTTCTTATAACACTTCTGCTTTGTAAATACCTCTCATAAGCTACCTTTTTCTCTTTTATCACACCCTTTACTTCATCATTCCACCAATCACTCCTCTTTCCTCCTGCACCCACCCTCCTATAACCACAAACTTCTGCCCCACATTCTAATACTGCATTTTTAAAACTATTCCAACCCTCTTCAACCCCCCCACTACTCATACCTGCACCAGCCCACCTTTCTGCCAATAGTTGCTTATATTTCACCCGAACTTCCTCCTCCCTTAGTTTATACACTTTCACTTCCCTCTTACTTGTTGTTGCCATTTTCCTCTTATCCCATCTACCTCTTACTCCAACTGTAGCTACAACTAGATAATGATTCGATATATCAGTTGCCCCTCTATAAACATGTACATCCTGGAGCCTACCCATCAACCTTTTATCCACCAAAACATAATCTAACAAACTACTTTCATTACGTGCTACATCATGCCTTGTATATTTATTTATCCTCTTTTTCATAAAATATGTATTACTTATTACCAAACCTCTTTTTACACATAGCTCAATTAAAGGCTCCCCATTTTCATTTACCCCTGGCACCCCAAATTTACTTAATACTCCCTCCACAACATTTTTACCCACTTTAGCATTAGAATCCCCAACCACAAGTACTCTCACACTTGGTTCAAAACTCTCCACACATTCACTCAACATTTCCCAAAATCTCTCTCCTCTATACTTCTCTCTTCCCCAGGTGCACATACGCTTACTATAACCCACTTCTCACATCCAACCTTTATTTTACTCCACATAATCCTTGAATTAATACATTTATAGTCCCTCTTTTCCTGCCATAGCTTATCCTTCAACATTATTGCTACTCCTTCATTAGCTCTAACTTCTATTAGAAACCCCTGACGTAATCCCATTTATTCCTCTCCACTGAAACTCGCCTACCCCCTTCAGCTTTGTTTCACTTAAAGCCAGGACATCCAGCTTTTTCTCATTCTTAACATCTACAATCATCTCTTTCTATCATTCACACAACATCCACGCTCATTCAGACCTCCCACTTTGACAATTTTCTTCTTCTTATTCGTTTTAGTAATTATTACAGGAAAAGGGGTTACTAGCCCATTGTTCCCGGCAATTATTATTATTTTTTTTTTTTTTCAACAAGTCGGCCGTCTCCCACCGAGGCAGGGTGACCCAAAAAAGAAAGAAAATCCCCAAAAAGAAAATACTTTCATCATCATTCAACACTTTCACCACACTCACACATTATTACCCTGCTCACACTCCAACAGATCGTCAGGTCCCAAGTATCATTCGTCTCCATTCACTCCTATCTAACACGCTCATGCATGCTTGCTGGAAGTCCAAGCCCCTTGCCCACAAAACCTCCTTTACCCCCTCTTTCCAACCCTTTCGAGGACGACCCCTAGCCCTCCTTCCTTCCCCTATAGAGTTATATGCTTTCCATGTCATTCTACTTTGATCCATTCTCTCTAAATGACCAGACCACCTCAACAACCCCTCTTCTGCCCTCTGATTAATGCTTTTATTAACTCCACACCTTCTCTCCTAATTTCCACACTCCGAATTTTCTGCATAATATTTACACCACACATTGCCCTTAGACAGGACATCTCCACTTCCTCCAACCGTCTCCTCGCTGCTGCATTTACCACCCAAGCTTCACATCCATATAAGAGTGTTGGTGCTACTATACTTTCATACATTCCCTTCTTTGCCTCCATAGATAACGTTTTTTGACTCCACATATACCTCAACGCACCACTCACCTTTTTTCCCTCATCAATTCTATGATTAACCTCATCCTTCATAAACCCATCCGCCGACACGTCAACTCCCAAGTATCTGAAAACATTCACTTCTTCCATACTCCTCCTCCCCAATTTGATATCCAATTTTTCTTTATCTAAATCATTTGATACCCTCATCACCTTACTCTTTTCTATGTTCATTTTCAACTTTCTATCTTTACACACATTCTCAAACTCATCCACTAACCTTTGCAATTTTTCTTTAGAATCTCCCATAAGCACAGTATCATCGGCAAAAAGTAACTGTGTCAGTTCCCATTTTGAATTTGATTCCCCATAATTTAATCCCACCCCTCTCCCGAACACCCTAGCATTTACTTCTTTTACAACCCCATCTATAAATATATTACCTAACTGTTGCATATGTGTCTTACCTAACAACCATGGTGACATTACACATCCCTGTCTAAGACCTACTTTTACCAGGAAGTATTCTCCCTCTCTTCTACATACCCTAACCTGAGCCTCACTATCCTCATAGAAGCTCTTTACAGCATTTAGTAACTTACCACCTATTCCATATACTTGCAACATCTGCCACATTGCTCCTCTATCCACTCTATCATATTATTTTTTTTTTTTTTTATTATCACACTGGCCGATTCCCACCAAGGCAGGGTGGCCCGAAAAAGAAAAACTTTCACCATCATTCACTCCATCACTGTCTTGCCAGAAGGGTGCTCTACACTACAGTTTTTAAACTGCAACATTAACACCCCTCCTTCAGAGTGCAGGCACTGTACTTCCCATCTCCAGGACTCAAGTCCGGCCTGCCGGTTTCCCTGAATCCCTTCATAAATGTTACTTTGCTCACACTCCAACAGCACGTCAAGTATTAAAAACCATTTGTCTCCATTCACTCCTATCAAACACGCTCACGCATATGCCTTTTCTAAATCCATAAATGCAATAAAAACTTCCCTACCTTTATCTGAATACTGTTCACATATATGCTTCAATGTAAACACTTGATCTACACATCCCCTACCCACTCTGAAGCCTCCCTGCTCATCCGCAATCCTACATTCTGTCTTACCTCTAATTCTTTCAATTATAACCCTACTGTATACTTTTCCTGGTATACTCAGTGAACTTATTCCTCTATAATTTTTACAATCTCTTTTGTCCCCTTTCCCTTTATATAAAGGGACTATACATGCTCTCCGCCAATCCCTAGGTACCTTCCCCTCTTTCATACATTAAACACGAGTACCAACCACTCCAGTACAGTATTATTCTGGGTGACCTAAAAATTTGCCACTCAGAGGAAGACGGTTGACTAAAATTATATAAATGGAATATTTACTAATTTTTAATTCTGCACCAAAATGCACAGTAGCTGCCTTTCCTTGTAAAATTGGCATGGCATAAAATAGCTTGATTCACTTGTTCAAATAAGGGCCTTTGTACATCTTTTTATAACTGTTTTGCTTTGGGTTGAAAGGAGGGAATGCCTGGTGAATCATCACATAATTTTTATTTTTAAACATTATTACAATTTATTATTTGTCATAAAATAATTACACAGTGGTACCTCAGTATACATCCGCTTCGGAATAAGTCCAACTTGGTATATGTCCTGTTTGGACACAAAAAGTTTTGCTTGGTATACAACCTTTGTTTGGAATACGACTCATGTCCTAGAACTTGTATGGGTCAAAATGAGTAATGACACTGCGCGCTACCCTTGTTTACCTCTCTCGAGACAAAGCCATGACTGCCCACTAGCGTCAGTATTCCCATTGCTACCATTCGGTGAACAACCACTATAACTGTGAATTTTCATGTGATTTTGTGTTTTTTCATATAAATTTTTAGTAAATTCATTAACCATGAGTTCTAAGAAAGTTAATGAGAAGAACCAGGCAATGAAGAAAATGGTTAGGATCACCATGGAGGTGAAAAAAGAAATTGTTGAAGGTGGCATGTGCATCCAGGACTTGGCTGCTGCATAGTGTATGCTGAGAACAACGGTATCTACAGTTGTGAAAAACGGTAGGAACTCAACTCTTTTCAGCAAAATAAAGTGAGGTTAAATTTGCATTTATTTCATCTAATTCTTTTGTATTTATGTATGTATTTTAGTATTAAGCAGTGTTTAAATTATTTTATACAACCTCAGCAATGTATAATACATGCCAATGACAATAGGATTTTTTCATGGGAACAGATTAATTGTTTTCCCTATATTTCTTATAGGAAAATTTGTTTGGTATACATCCAGTTTGGTATAAGTCCAAGGTCTTGGAACAGATTAAGAACATATACCAAGGTACCACTGTATGTAAATTGTACAGTTATGAATGTGATTATATTGTGTTTCAGATGACAAGGTGCTTGTAGTGTGCAGAATCTGGGGTCACAACATAGTTCACATTATCAACAAACGGGTATTAGGTTTAGCTGCCTTCCAAGTACAAATCAGCGGCAACTACTAGGCTTCTCCATTTGTTGCTGGCTGAATGATGACTACCACATGTTGAATAATGGCTACATCACACTGAATGATGACTACTACATGCTGAATGAAGGCTATCACATGATGAATGATGGCTACAACACGTTGAATGATGGCTACTACATGCTGAATGATTAAGTAAGTTTATTCAGCTATACCGTACACAAATACAGTTACATAGATTATCATACATAGCAGCATATGTGTAGAGAACCTAGGATAACCCAAAAAAGTCAGACAAATGACTTATTTTCGTTGGGGTCCTTTTAATACCTTATTATTATACTATAAAGGAGATAATATCTTATTATACTGTGAAGGAGATATACAAGGAATAAGGTAAAATGAGTTATTTATATTTACATATGTGTTTGAGCTAAAAAAAATAAAAAAATCATTGTCCTCCCTTTCTGTCGCTACATTCATTAGGCACCTTTTGGCTCTCTTCTTGAACTAGTTTATGCTATGACTGGCTTTCACATGTGCAGGCAGTCTGTTTCATTCTTTTATTGCTGTACAATAAAAGGTGTTTGAAGCCTGGACACCGACTGTCAGTGCTAAAATGTTGTGCTTTGGTTCCCAGCCTTGACAAAATTGGCAGCAAGATATTCTAGACACTGTTTGTGAGCAATTTTATAACCTTGATTTAACTTCAATATTCAAAAATATTCAGCATATCAAATTGTTGTAATTCATCCTGGCCTATATGCTCTCTTGGACCCAGGTCCAGGACGAATCTTACTATTTTGTTCTGGGTGATGTACAGTCTATCTTTCAGTTTTTTTTTATCAAGGCAGAGTACCATGAAGAACAAGCGTAGTCCATATGACATTGTATAAGGGCTAGACATAGGGTCCTGTGAGCTTCAGTAGGTAGACCAGCAGTGGGCAAACTATGGCGCCTGGGCCACATGCAGACCACCAAAGGTTTTCATGCGGCCCACCAAGATCAAGTCATATACTGTGCAGTGGAACCGTGGATTTCGCATGCACCGGATATCGGACTTTTCGAATTTCAGACACTTTTTTGTGTGAAATTTTGCTTCAAATTTTGGATCTTGTCTTTGGAATCACACGTATCAGACATGTCCACCCACCAGGACGCTGCTTCAGTCTGGCTCTGTCACTGGTTGAGTGAGAATTCATCCGAAACATTTTGTAATTTTTGTGCTTGTTTATTGATTGTGACTATGAAATAAGCCATCAAGGGCCCAAAGAAAGTTCCTAGTACCAGCCCTTTGGTAAAGGGCTGAGAGAGAGGGGAGAATGTGCCTTCTTCAGTGATTCTACAATATGTACAATACTAAAGCAGCAGGAGTCAATAAAGGCTATAGCGCCAGCCAGTGATAAAGTGTAGCATTAACAGTGTAGCAAGTAAGTTAAGCAATTAAGCGATAGAAAAAGGATGACACGAAAATAAATCTTCCAGTTTTGTTGGAGGTATATAGGGAGACTGACAACATACGCTGCCCTGTGTATCTTCCACCACCCTAAACCTCTGCCAGCATCTCAATAACCACTTTATTTCTTTACATTCCCCACAATAACCACTTTATTTCTTTACATTCTCTATTACGTTTTTATACAATATTTCGTATTTATAAATTACGTACATTGTTTCAGTGTGACTAGTAGTGTGTGTAGTGGTGGTGGCCATGCACCATTATATGGCTTATGCTGTCAGTGGCCCTCATAAACCCAACAACAACACCACTACTAGTCATATATGTAATGACATCTTTTATTCATTCTAGAGTATATATCATGTTTCTATGTTATTAATATTGTTTATTATGTCATATTAGATGAATTGTGATAGATAAATAAGCCGTAGAGTTGATAATAGCATCATATTTAAGTATTTTGTCCTGTCTCCAAACAATAAACTCTCCTCCTTCCATATGCCAACAAGAGTCTTCAGTAAAGGTAAAAGTAATGTTAAATGCTCATGTATCCATTTCATTTTACTTCCTGGTAAAAGTAGGTCTTAGACAGGGATGTGTAATGTCACCATGGTTGTTTAATATATTTATAGATAGGGTTGTAAAAGAAGTAAATGCTAGGGTGTTCGGGAGAGGGGTAGGATTAAATTATGGGGAATCAAATACAAAATGGGAATTGACACAATAGCTTTTTGCTGATGATACTGTGTTTATGGGAGATTCTGAAGAAAAATGGCAAAGGTTAGTGGATGAGTTTGGGAGTGTGTGTAAAAGTAGAAAGTTGAAAGTGAACATAGAAAAAGAGTAAGGTGTTGAGGGGTATCAAATGATTTAGATAAAGAAAAATTGGATATCAAGTTGGGGAGGAGGAGTATGGAAGAAGTGAATGCTTTCAGATGCAGTGGACCCCCGGCATACGATGGCATTGGTATACGTTAAATCTGGCATACGATACATTTTAACGCAAAAATTTTGCCTCGCCACACGTTAAAAAACCCGCCACACGCGATTCGTCCGGGATGCGTCCCACGTGTGTCCTCAGCTGCCCCGTGTGTGCCAGTGTTTACAAGCCAGCCAGTGCGGTCGCATCCACACATACAATCGGTACATTTCATATTATCACAGCGTTTTTAGTGATTGTACCTGCAAAATAAGGGAGAAAAAGTTAGCATATGAGAAGTTTTTACAAAGTAGAAGTGATGCAAGGAGGGAAGAGTATATGGAGAAAAAGAGAGAGGTTAAGAGAGTGGTGAAGCAATGTGAAAAGAGAGCAAATGAGAGAGTGGGTGAGATGTTATCAACAAATTTTGTTGAAAATAAGAAAAAGTTTTCGAGTGAGATTAACAAGTTAAGGAAGCCTAGAGAACAAATGGATTTGTCAGTTAAAAATAGGAGAGGAGAGTTATTAAATGGAGAGTTAGAGGTATTGGGAAGATGGAGGGAATATTTTGAGGAATTGTTAAATGTTGATGAAGATAGGGAAGCTGTGATTTCGTGTATAGGGCAAGGAGGAACAACATCTTGTAGGAGTGAGGAAGAGCCAGTTGTGAGTGTGGGGGAAGTTCGTGAGGCAGTAGGTAAAATGAAAGGGGGTAAGGCAGCCGGGATTGATGGGATAAAGATAGAAATGTTAAAAGCAGGTGGGGATATAGTTTTGGAGTGGTTGGTGCAATTATTTAATAAATGTATGGAAGAAGGTAAGGTACCTAGGGATTGGCAGAGAGCATGCATAGTTCCTTTGTATAAAGGCAAAGGGGACAAAAGAGAGTGCAAAAATTATAGGGGGATAAGTCTGTTGAGTGTACCTGGTAAAGTGTATGGTAGAGTTATTATTGAAAGAATTAAGAGTAAGACGGAGAATAGGATAGCAGATGAACAAGGAGGCTTTAGGAAAGGTAGGGAGTGTGTAGACCAGGTGTTTACAGTGAAACGTATAAGTGAACATTATTTAGATAAGGCTAAAGAGGTCTTTGTGGCATTTATGGATTTGGAAAAGGCGTATGACAGGGTGGATAGGGGGGCAGTGTGGCAGATGTTGCAGGTGTATGGTGTAGGAGGTAGGTTACTGAAAGCAGTGAAGAGTTTTTACGAGGATAGTGAGGCTCAAGTTAGAATATGTAGGAAAGAGGGAAATTATTTCCCAGTAAAAGTAGGCCTTAGACAAGGATGTGTGATGTCACTGTGGTTGTTTAATATATTTATAGATGGGGTTGTAAGAGAAGTAAATGCGAGGGTCTTGTCAAGAGGCGTGGAGTTAAAAGATAATCACACATAAAGTGGGAGTTGTCACAGTTGCTCTTTGCTGATGACACCGTACTCTTGGGAGATTCTGAAGAGAAGTTGCAGAGATTGGTGGATGAATTTGGTAGGGTGTGCAAAAGAAGAAAATTAAAAGTGAATACAGGAAAGAGTAAGGTTATGAGGATAACAAAAAGATTAGGTGATGAAAGATTGGATATCAGATTGGAGGGAGAGAGTATGGAGGAGGTGAATGTATTCAGATATTTGGGAGTGGACGTGTCAGCGGATGGGTCTATGAAAGATGAGGTGAATCATAGAATTGATGAGGGGAAAAGGGTGAGTGGTGCACTTAGGAGTCTGTGGAGACAAAGAACTTTGTCCTTGGAGGCAAAGAGGGGAATGTATGAGAGTATAGTTTTACCAACGCTCTTATATGGGTGTGAAGCATGGGTGATCAATGTTGCAGCGAGGAGAAGGCTGGAGGCAGTGGAGATGTCATGTCTGAGGGCAATGTGTGGTGTGAATATAATGCAGAGAATTCGTTGTTTGGAAGTTAGGAGGAGGTGCGGGATTACCAAAACTGTTGTCCAGAGGGCTGAGGAAGGGTTGTTGAGGTGGTTCGGACATGTAGAGAGAATGGAGCGAAACAGAGTGACTTCAAGAGTGTATCAGTCTGTAGTGGAAGGAAGGCGGGGTAGGGGTCGGCCTAGGAAAGGTTGGAGGGAGGGGGTAAAGGAGGTTTTGTGTGCTAGGGGCTTGGACTTCCAGCAGGCATGCGTGAGCGTGTTTGATAGGAGTGAATGGAGACAAACGGTTTTTAATACTTGACGTGCTGTTGGAATGTGAGCAAAGTAACATTTATGAAGGGGTTCAGGGAAACCGGCAGGCTGGACTTGAGTCCTGGAGATGGGAAGTACAGTGCCTGCACTCTGAAGGAGGGGTGTTAATGTTGCAGTTTAAAAACTGTAGTGTAAAGCACCCTTCTGGCAAGACAGTGATGGAGTGAATGATGCTGAAAGTTTTTCTTTTTCGGGCCACCCTGCCTTGGTGGGAATCATCCAGTGTGATAATAAAAAACTAAAATAAAACCTGCAAAATAAGTCACCATGGGCCCCAAGAAAGCTTCTAGTGCCAACCGTGCAGTAAAAAAGGTGAAAATTACTATGGAAATGAAGAAAGAGATAATTGCTAAGTACAAAAGTGGAGTGCATGTCTCGGAGCTGGCCAGGTTGTATACCAAACCCCAATCAACCATCGCTACTATTGTGGCCAACAAAACGGCAATCAAGGAAGCTGTTCTTGCAAAAGGTGCAAGTTTGTTTTCGAAACATCGCAAGTCCTCGAAGATGTTGAGAGACTGTTATTGGTGTGGATAAACGAAAAACAGATAGCAGGAGATACCATATCTTAGGCGATCATATGTAAAAATGGTGGGAAATACATACTATCGTACCACGGTCAGCTGTTGCTGCACCACCATCAGTTGTTGCTGCACCACAGTCAGCTGCTGCTGTACCACTGTCAGCTGTTGCTGTACCACCATCAGCTGTTGCTGCACCACAGTCAGCTGTTGCTGCACCATGGTCAGCTGTTGCTGAACCACGGTGAGTTGCTGTTGCACCACAGTCAGCTGCTGCTGCTGCACCACAGTCAGCTGCTGCTACACCACCGTCATCTGTTGCTGCACCACAGTCAGCTGCTGCTGCACCAAAATCAGCTGTTGCTGCACCATGGTTAGCTGGTCCTAGTGGCATTAAAAGAAGAAAGGAAGTAACCCTGGAAAAGGACGTGCTACCTAGAGTCCTAATGGAAGGGGATTCCCCCTCTAAACATTAACAGCTTCCACACACTCCCCTCCTCCCATCCCATCAATCATCACCAGATCTTCAATAAAGATAAGTGTCAGTTTGTGTATATTAAAATTAATATTTCATGTGGTAAAATTTTTTTTTTCATACTTTGTGGTGTCTTGCACGGATTGATTTGATTTCCATTATTTCTTATGGGGAAAATTAATTTGCCTTATGATAATTTCGGCATACGGTGAGCTCTCAGGAACGGATTAATATCGTATGCCGGGGGTCCACTGTACTTGGGAGTTGACGTGTCGGCGGATGGATTTATGAAAGATGAGGTTAATCATAGAATTGATGAGGGAAAAAAGGTGAGTGGTGCGTTGAGGTATATGTGGAGACAAAAAACGTTATCTATGCAGGCAAAGAAGGAAATGTATGAAAGTATAGTAGTACTAACACTCTTATATGGGTGTGAAGCTTGGGTTGTGAATGCAAGCAGCGAGGAGGCGGTTGGATGCAGTGGAGATGTCCTGTCTAAGGGCAATGTGTGGTGTAAATATTATGCAGAAAATTCGGAGTGTGGAAATTAGGAGAAGGTGTGGAGTTAATAAAAGTATTAGTCAGAGGGCTGAAGAGGGGTTGTTGAGGTGGTTTGGTCATTTAGAGAGAATGGATCAAAGTAGAATGACATGGAGAGCATTTAAATCTGTATGGGAAAGAAAGCCGGGTAGGGGTCGTCCTCAAAAAGGTTGGAAGGAAGGGGTAAGGGAGGTTTTGTGGGCGAGGGGCTTGGACTTCCAGCAGGCGTGCATGAGTGTGTTCGATAGGAGTGAATGGAGTCGAATGGTATTTGGGACTTGGCAAGCTGTTGGAGTGTGAGCAGGGTAATATTCAGTGAAGGGATTCAGGGAAACCGGTTATTTTTATGTAGCCAGACTTGAGTCCTGGAAGTGGGAAGTACAGTGTCTGCACTCTAAAGGAGGTGTTCGGGATATTAGCAGTTTGGAGGGATATGTTGTGTATCTTTATATGTATATACTTCTAAACTGTTGTGTTCTGAGCACCTCTGCAATAACAGTGATTATGTGTGAGTGAGGTGAAAGTGTTGAATGATGATGAAAGTATTTTCTTTTTGGGGATTTTCTTTCTTTTTGGGTCACCTTGCCTTGGTGGGAGACGGCCGACTTGTTTAAAAAAAAAAATTATTGCTCATTGTTTTCTGTATGTAAAAACTATAGTTATTCTTTAAAAAATGTATTTTTTGTTAATATTTTTGGGTGTCTGAAACGTATTAATTTTTTTTTTAATAAGTCTGCCGTCTCCCACCGAGGCAGGGTGACCCAAAAAAGAAAGAAAATCCCCAAAAAGAAAATACTTTCATCATCATTCAACACTTTCACTTCGCTCATACATAATCACTGTTTTTGCAGAGGTGCTCAGAATACAACAGTTCAGAAGCATATACTTATAAAGATACGCAACACATCCCTACAAACTGCCAGTATCCCAAACCCCTCCTTTAAAGTGCAGGCATTGTATGTACTTCCCATTTCCAGGACTCAAGTCCGGCTATATAAAAATAACCGGTTTCCCTGAATCCCTTCACTAAATATTACCCTGCTCACACTCCAACAGCTCGCCAGGTCCCAAATACCATTCGTCTCCATTCACTCCTAACACGCTCACCCATGCTTGCTGGAAGTCCAAGCCCCTATCCCACAAAACCTCCTTTACTCCCTCCCTCCAACCTTTTCGAGGATGACCCCTACCCCGCCTTGCTTCCCCTACAGATTTATACTCTCTCCATGTCATTCTACTTTGATTCATTCTCTCTAAATGACCAAGCCACCTCAGCAACCCCTCTTCAGCCCTCTGACTAATACTTTTATTAACTCGACACCTTCTCCCAATTTCCACACTCCAAATTTTCTGCATAATATTTACACCACACATTGCCCTTAGACAGGACATCTCCACTGCCTCCAACCGCCTCCTTGCTGCAGCATTTACAACCCAAGCTTCACACCCATATAAGAGTGTTGGTACTACTGTACTTTCATACATTCCCTTCTTTGCCTCCATAGATAACGTTATTTGTCTCCACATGTACCTCAACGCACCACTCGCCTTTTTTCCTTCATCAATTCTATGATTAACCGTATCCTTCATAAATCCATCCGCTGACACGTCAACTCCCAAATATCTGAAAACATTCACTTCTTATGGGAAATATTACTTCGGTTTTCGCACGTTTCGGATTTAGAATGACCTTCTGGAACAGTTTAAGTACGAAAATCGGGGTTCCACTGTACTTGATTAAAAAATTAATTTCTTTTTTTCTTTTAAAACCTTTTATTTTGCCTATTTTAAATATTAATTATTTACTTAATATACTATGCAGCCCTTTAAAATTGTGAATTTCTGAATGTGGCCCCTGCAGTGAAAAGTTTGCCCACCCCTGCGGTAGACACTGTGCTTGTCTGTAGAGGAACTTCAGTCTGGCATTCGCTTTCTATACTACCCTGTTCCCTATCAATTTTCCTGACATGCATGGGTCAAAGGGGATTCTCAGATATTTTACTGAGGAAACTGAAGTGATGAGTTCCCCATTACACCGGATATTAAAATTATTTACCCTTCTCAGTTTATGTTTCATGCCAAAGAGTATGGTTTCCATTTTTCCGAGGCATAATGATACTAGTTTGTTGTAGGACTTCAGTTCCAGCATTATTACATTAGCTGACACTAACAGAGCACTGTCATCCACATACAGTAGGAGTTTGCACTTGACACTGATGGGCATGTCGTTTACATAACATAGAAATAATAAAGGACCCAGAATGCTAGGGACCTCCACATGCTATCAGCAGGGGTTCTGATTCTGTTTTGTTGATTTTGACAATTTGTTTCCTGTTGCTAAGATAGGACTTAAACCAGTCTGTGGAACCTATGCCGATAGCTTGAAGTTTCTTACGTAATATATTGTGGTTGAGAGTATCAAAGACCTTTTGCAAGTGTAAGGTTACCATTCCTATGAGGTTCCCTATTGACATTTCAGGGAGGTGTCAGTTGAGTAAGATCTACTAAAGCCTGATTGGTAACTATGAAGAATGTTGTTGTCATTAAGGTACTTAACTATGTACTTGACAGTATACTGCCCTCTCTAGAATTTTGGATATTACACTTAAGTATACTAACAGGCCTATATGTAGTTGCTGACATCAGACCTACTATTTTTCTTGAAGACAGGAGTAACTCTGGCTTCCTTGAACCCTTCTGGTACAGTATTAGTGATGGACAAATTTATTATGTGATTAACAGGGACTGTCGTTCAGAGGCACCATCTTTTAGGAGCTTAGACGGGATGTTATCTGGGCCAGTGCTCTTAGTTGCATTTAACCTGCTTAGTTCTTTCTGCACAAAGTCGTGAGATACACTTACTAGTTGACAACTGTTTGGGATTACCCATTTATTGGTATAGTATGTTTCAAACTTATCAGAATCTGTGTTAAAGGTATTTGATGCAGCCTGTAGTTTACTTACTAATGTTGATGAGACAGTTGTGTAATATGAATTAAAACAATTTGCCACTTTGGTTGTTTTGTGGCATACCTTATTATCGATATTTAGTACTACGTTAGATCTATCTATGGGTTTATGGCTATATCCCAACTATTTTAGTTGTTGCCAGAGCTTTCTGGGGTTATTTGTGTACTCTTCAATTTTTGAGCAACACTGCCTTGCCTTTGCTTCCTTTACAAGCCTCTGCACTGTTCCTCACCCTTTGGAATTCATTTAGTACTGCAATATCCTGTCTATTTGCATTTAAATCTTTTTAGCAACTGGTCTCTGAATTTCATATCTAATATCTCAGTAGTCATCCAGGGTTCAGGTCTTCGTTTAATCCTAGCTTCTTTAACTGGTGCAATATTATCAAGGATGACAGTGAACATCGTTTTGAATTTTTCCTAGGTATCATATACGTTAATGCAACTTGTTACCACTGTCCAGTTCTGTAGTTTCTAGTTGACTTCAATTTTATTGTCTTGTGTAGGTCTATCTGTTTCATAGTGATTTTCCTGGTGCAGTAAATGATGAAATGATCACTAAGACATGTGGTAATGACGCCTGACTGACTAATGTTCTCAGAGCGGTTACAAAGTATGCGGTCACTTAGGGTGGCTGAGAACCGTGTGATCCGGGTTGGTGTATTAATTAGTTGAGTAACTATTTAGACCTTGAATTTGTTTATATCTTTTACATAGCCTGTTATTTTGCTGTTGAAAATAGATATTGAAGTCTCCCAGTATTACTGTCTCATAATTGCTCTCAATTCCGGACAAGACTCTTCAAAAGTCTTCTAAGAACTGGTCATGGGTGGGAGGGCAGTAACTAGTTCCTTCTAAGATCGCTTCAGTTACCTAGTATGCAATAATGTATATTAAAATGTACTGCTCCATAACCTATGTTAATATAGAGTAAGAATTAGGATTAGTCTGCCTGAAATGCCTAGTCATGCTAGAGGCCTTCCTTGTGATTAATATTTTATAATATGTAAACCACACATTGTAAGCTTCGCAAGGAAATAAACATTTTCATTTTCATTTCAAGATAAACCATACCACAGGCGGGATTTGAACCCGCTGTCAGAGAGTCTGGAGTTTTGAGACTCTCCGACAGCGGGTTCAAATCCCGCCCATGGTATGGTTTGTTTGCAATCGTGTCATTACGATTTCGTGAGTCATTTCAAGATAAGTTTGGTCTTGGGAAGCAACACTTCAAACCATAAAATCTACAGTTTATTGTCATTTAAATCAGGTCTTGGATTGTAGGCCAAGTTATTTCTTATGTAGGCATATATTCCACCACCTTTTCTATTCCTGTCTAAGCGTTTTATCTTGTAACCTTCTATTTTGATCTCGTCATCAGTCACTGAATCATCCAACCAGGATTCATAGAGGGATATAACTGCCTCCCTAGTTCTGTTAGCTAGAATCCTAATCTTTGCCAATTTTGGAAAAAGTGATCTTGTGTTGACATGAATCAAGTGAAGGCCTGTTGTCATAAAACAATCATAATCATCACTATATGGCAAGGGGTCATTTGTATTAAAATTAGGTAAATCAGTGTCATCATTGATAAAGGGTAACTCTGCCAAAGTGCATTTGTTAAAAACAAAATGAAATCTGGTATCATTACCATAATCGAACACATCCATTATGCAGCCACCCCATTTTACATAAGGTATATTTACTGTTTTTTCTTACCTTAGTACAGTATATACATATGTCTGGTGGTGTCTGGGATAATAAGAATGGTTCTATTGTCTCACACTGACCTGTGTGCATTACAACCAGTTCTTGTTGGAGTCCCAAAGGGGAGTGTCCTTGGCCCAGTTCTCTTTCTCATTTTTATTTTATTTTTTTTTTATTTATTTTATGTCTTTGCAAACAGTACATTGAGATTTTATATTTACAGTAGTGGGTTGCAGTGCAAAGAGAGCCTCTATTATGCCTAGGCATTATGGGCCAACTTAACATTATTGGCTTACAGACTACTTAACACTAAGTATTATATCATAGTTGTACAGTAGGATAGTAATTATTTCATAGTTGAACAGTAGATTATTAATTATAAGTGAATTAAATTTGTATAAGGCAAAGGATATATTCATATAGTCTAAAATGCTTTTTGTGAAAACAATGGTTCAGTTATATTCCTGTCAACAATGGATAAAAGGTTCAAAGTGATTGTGACCTCCCAAATGCATCTAAACTCCTTAAACCCATTTTATTTGCAGATAACACTACTTATGTCTTCTCTTACCCAAACCCAACCATACTAACAGACACTGTAAATACTGAACTACTAAAATATCTACTTGGATGACCACCAACGAACTTACCCTCCATATAGACCTAACCTATTTTATGCTGTTTGGAAACAGAGCTACAAATGTACAGCTAACATACTGATAAATAGTTCACCTATTTCTAGACACATAGAGGGCAAATTTCTAGGTCTCCACCTCGACTGCAATCTCAAATTCCAAACTCACATACAGCAAATATCCAAGAAAGTCTCCAAAACAGTAAGCATCATCTCAAAAACATGGTACTATGTACCCCGATCAGCTCTTCTTGCACTATACCACTCTCGTCTACCCTTACCTCACTCATGGTATTTGTGTATGGGGCTCAACCACAGCAAATCACCTTAAACCATTAATAACCTAACAAAAACTGCAGTGCAATTGATTACAAAATCCTGTAAATAGACAGCATACTCCTCTGCAACATCCACACTTATTGTGCCTACTACATACACAGAACTCTCCTCTCAAACTCCTACTTGATAACTACAACAAAACACACAACCATGATACAAAACACAAATCACTCTTTGATATCCCTCGTATCCATCTCTCCCTGTGCTAAAATGCTATGCACATAAAGGGCCCAAAGGTCTGGAATTCATTACCAAAACACACTAAAGGACCCCTGCTTGTAAATCAGTTTAAGGCCCAACTTAGAAATCTCATCACCCAAAATTAACCAAACAAGCTATACTTAATACCTACCAGTTATTCAAAAGCAACACAAAAAAGTACTAATAATGTCTCAATTTCAACACTGAATATTATGCTGAAGATTGCTCAGCCATGTACTCATTACTTCAAAATTAGTATGTTCAAATTTCATTGTTTTGAATACTAAATTGTGTTACATGTACGTGTATATTCAACACGCTGGCCGTGTTGTTTTTTCTAAAGTTTGTCACTCTTTATTTCATTGGAAGTACTAATACCATAGGGGTTATACTCTGCTTTGGGGAATAGGGGGCAATCAGATTCAATCCAAGGAGAGTAACTCCAGTTCTTTAGATGAAGATCCCTTCAACATCTTTAAAGCACCATTGTGTATAAAAAAAAAAAGATTAACATGGTCTTTTTGTTTGTAAGTAGGAGACTCCTCCAGGGAGGGTTCCTTTATGCTGATAAGGGGCTCTTGATGTCATACACGATCTGCACTTCCTTTTTTTTTATTAATCTTGATTTTCTCCCATTCTGCCCTTAACTTCAAAAATCCCTGGGAGTGTATAGCCCCTACATATGTAGCACTTCCCCTAAATATAACAATAATAAGCCAGTGAACAGTTACAGAAAAAGTATTATTTGATAGTTCTTTGTGTTGTTTGTGTGGCTTGTATAACCTTGCTTTAGTTTATCATATATGGGTATGTTTTATTTCAATCAACTTTTGTGTATTCCTCAACGTGTAAATTATAAATAAAAATTAAGAACTTTTGGATATGTTTTTCTTTCATCTTCACTCTCCTCAAAATCCTCATTCTTCACTCCTCCAAATCCATGTTCTTTTTGTATTCCATATCCCTGTTCATCACCACTCCTTCAAATCTTTATTCTTCACTCGTTGCAACAATATCAATTATCCAGAAAAGTTTTGTTATAAAATTTAAATGATACAAAATAATTTTCCATAAAGAAGACTTGATGCTGGTGAAGGGTTTTAAAAAGATATGAGGATTGGCCAGCGTTGTATGACCCATACTGGTTTGGCACTTTTTTGGTCGACTGCAATCATTCACCTGCCCTTCCCCAAGCACTGTGTTTCCTCAAGTGTTTAGCGCCTCTTCCTCTTCATGAATGTAATCTTAACACAAATTTTTGAGAGGGTTTTCTACAGACTGTCTCCTAGTGAGGCTCCTTGAAGCCAGTGATGGGGCTTTTGATCCAAGGAATTTGACCTCTGCTCTCCTTCCCTGGGTCGTCAAACCAGATTTCTTCCCATTCCCCTTAGATGCTGTATGACCCTTGTGGGTTTAGCACTCACACATGAATGTAGAAGTAATAATAATCATAATAATTTCTACAAATATACTTTCAATCTTAAAATAGGAAATAAACTGCTATACACCAAGTTGACAAATTTCAACATGTATAGGCCTATTATGTTGCAGTGTCTGACAGATTGTAATAATGTTGGTAGAATTACCGACTATGTAAAGTAAAAGGACACAAGTGTAACTAATGTGACATTTTTATTGTGGCAATGTTTCGCCCTCCAGGAGATTTGTCAAGCCGTTACGGCTTGACAAATCTCCTTTTACTTTATATAGCTGGACTTGAATCCTGGAAATGGGAAGTACAATGCCTGCACTCTAAAGGAGGGGTTCGGGATATTAGCAGTTTGGAGGGATATGTTGTGTATCTTTATACGTATATGCTTCTAAACTGTTGTGTTCTGAGCACCTTTGCAAAAACAGTGATTATGTGTGAGTGAGGTGAAAGTGTTGAATGATGATGAAAGTATTTTCTTTTTGGGGATTTTCTTTCTTTTTGGGTCACCCTGCCTCGGTGGGAGACGACCGACTTGTTGAAAAAAAAAAAAGTATAGGCCTACTTTGTTGTAGGCCTATAGAATACAATGAATTGTAAAAATTATTTTTATCAAAATTATATGTACCACACTTACTCCAGGGGCAGCACTAACATGATGGGGAAAAACTTCAGCTCCTAAAAAAATTTGCTCAGCTCCCTAAATGAAATAGAAACAATAATAATAATGCTGCTTCAAAGCTGGTGTTCAACCCCCCTTCCCTTCTGTCCAACCAGACAGCAACACCTTGCTAAACTCTTCCCCACAGAACTTCTGGCACAGCCCCTGAGTTGCTCCCTTTATATAACATTGTAATCCACATAGACATCTTTTGACAGAATAATGCCGCAGTGTGTGGCATTTTACAAGATTAGGCAAGAACTGCGTTTATGTAGCACATCCATCACACATGATTGATTTCCTGTCAAACAAAAACAAACACAAAATGGTTTTTCCTGTCAAAATATATCTCATGGGATAGATTTTACAGAGTTAATGACATAGGATTTTTTTTTTTACTTCATACTCCATCTCACAGGAAGACTTCACTCTTATACTCAGTGTCATAACTTTTCCAATACAGTCACAATGTTTCACTTTCTCTAGACCCGAATAAAAAAGCATCTCATGACTTGAGCTTCAGATCACCTGCTTCTCCTTCCATGAGAATGCCTATTTCTTGCTCATGAATGTTTTTGGTAATGTGGAAATTTTTTACATAATTTCCTAAATGTAGAACATATAAAATGAATAATATAACTGCATGTTAATATGTGATGCCATTTCAACCCTTTGAGAAATTTTGAGTGAGGGGGGGAGGCAGAACAGCCAGGGGAGTGACACTTGAAGAGACGCCATTTGTAATTTGTGAACACTAGTTGTCATGGGAAATTCTACTAATAATCCGGTGTTTCCCGAGCCAAATTGGGGGGTTTCGGCCTGAATTTGTAATTAGGAACCCACGTTAATGCACCCTGCTGAAGAATTGGGACAGGAAATTTCTGGGACCTCAAGAATTACGTGTGGATGGTGGAAGATAAGGGATACCTCCATCACTCACAGGGAAGCACACCATTAGTCCTAGCATTTAGATCTCTAGCTGGCCAGTGTAGGGTCTAGGTGCCAGGCAGGTGTTGTGGTGTGATCCATGTACAGTAATTAAATTGTAAGTGGTAATACAAATTTCTTTTGTGTACTCAGCAAGCCTAATTATATACAGTTTACAACTTTAATTTACCAGAGTAGCTGGTTTTAATATTGTAATTATTAATTTAATGTCATATCTAGCTTTTTGTGAAAATGGATGGGAGTGGGCATTGAGGGAGTTACAGTCCTGCGACCCACTGTGCTAATTTACTCTCAATAATAATTCACAATAGGTAAGAACAGATGAAGCATGGATGTCTTAGGCTGGATAACACTTGTTTTTCTCTTGCATCTGTGATAACAGGGACACCACATGAAAGTAGTCACAGACATAAATTACCCCTGCTAGCTATACAACATAATATTAACACAGCAAGGTCACATTTATTAAGTACTGATGTGTGGGAGGACTAGGGATCTGTGAACAGGTCAGGGAACATCATTTTACCAATATGGGCATTTTCTAAAGGTCTTGTTGAATTAGGTCAATCGTGCTGCGCCTTTTCGTAGTTGCTGTAATCAAATAAATTATTTTTCTCCTGTGGTGATACTAGGCTGAGGTTCCCACCTGGCAGTATATTGATAGCCTGGGGATTAGTTGTGATGAGTTTAGTTTTTAACAGCATCAGCTTCCCCAGATTATTAACATCCATACGTTCCTGCTCTGGTATGATGCGGCTAGAGGAGGTGATGGAGGCGTTAGCACCAATCACCACACTCTCCAGGGAGGCTATTTCAGAGTTTACAATGTCTATATGCGTGCCACTTACAAATTTCATGGCAGCTATGCTAAGTCTGGAGTTAGTTATGTAAGCATAGCTCGGATCACTTAGCGCATCCAATTGCTGCACCTCAATAGAAAATGGCGAGTTCCAAGATTCTTCCAGGGATTCTGTTGACACCAGAGTAGTATAGTATGACTTTCCTGGGCAGGTGAGGAGAGATGATGAGGATGCTGTTGTAGATTTGCAGCATCTTACAGGCAGCTCTATGCAACCTCAGTTGTGCTGCCCCACAGCTAGATCCACCTCCTCATCCTGTCATGAAAATGTAATGTAAAATGCAGTAAAATGTGTTGGCCAATGAAAGGTTGGTCCTTCATACACACAATGATTGTTGTTAATGTATCTGTTTAGCCTAATTTTAAAAATTACCAAAAAATCAGTTTGTACCAGTCTTCTATAAATATATGTTATTATACCACTTCATAACAATATTCACTTAAAATATTTTTTTCCTCATTTTAATCCATTGTTATATTAAACTCATTATTTGCATTCTCTTTATTTATGCTTTTAAAAAGAATTTTTTTATTATTATCACACTGGCCGATTCCCACCAAGGCAGGGTGGCCCGAAAAAGAAAAACTTTCACCATCATTCACTCCATCACTGTCTTGCCAGAAGGGTGCTTTACACTACAGTTTTTAAACTGCAACATTAACACTCCTCCTTCAGAGTGCAGGCACTGTACTTCCCATCTCCAGGACTCAAGTCCGGCCTGCCGGTTTCCCTGAACCCCTTCATAAATGTTACTTTGCTCACACTCCAACAGCACGTCAAGTATTAAAAACCATTTGTCTCCATTCACTCCTATCAAACACGCTCACGCATACCTGCTGGAAGTCCAAGCCCCTCGCACACAAAACCTCCTTTACCCCCTCTCTCCAACCTTTCCTAGGCCGACCCCTACCCCGCCTTCCTTCCACTACAGACTGATACACTCTTGAAGTCATTCTGTTTCGCTCCATTCTCTCTACATGTCCGAACCACCTCAACAACCCTTCCTCAGCCCTCTGGACAACAGTTTTGGTAATCCCGCACCTCCTCCTAACTTCCAAACTACGAATTCTCTGCATTATATTCACACCACACATTGCCCTCAGACATGACATCTCCACTGCCTCCAGCCTTCTCCTCGCTGCAACATTCATCACCCATGCTTCACACCCATATAAGAGCGTTGGTAAAACTATACTCTCATACATTCCCCTCTTTGCCTCCACGGACAAATTTCTTTGTCTCCACAGACTCCTAAGTGCACCACTCACTCTTTTTAACTCATCAATTCTATGATTCACCTCATCTTTCATAGACCCATCCGCTGACACGTCCACTCCCAAATATCTGAATACATTCACCTCCTCCATACTCTCTCCCTCCAATCTGATATTCAATCTTTCATCACCTAATCTTTTTGTTATCCTCATAACCTTACTCTTTCCTGTATTCACCTTTAATTTTCTTCTTTTGCACACCCTACCAAATTCATCCACCAATCTCTGCAACTTCTCTTCAGAATCTCCCAAGAGCACAGTGTCATCAGCAAAGAGCAGCTGTGACAACTCCCACTTTGTGTGTGATTCTTTATCTTTTAACTCCACGCCTCTTGTCAAGACCCTCGCATTTACTTCTCTTACAACCCCATCTATAAATATATTAAACAACCACGGTGACATCACACATCCTTGTCTAAGGCCTACTTTTACTGGGAAATAATTTCCCTCTTTCCTACATACTCTAACTTGAGCTTCACTATCCTCGTAAAAACTCTTCACTGCTTTCAGTAACCTACCTCCTACACCATACACTTGCAACATCTGCCACATTGCCCCCCTATCCACCCTGTCATACGCCTTTTCCAAATCCATAAATGCCACAATGACCTCTTTAACCTTATCTAAATACTGTTCACTTATATGTTTCACTGTAAACACCTGGTCCACACACCCCCTACCTTTCCTAAAGCCTCCTTGTTCATCTGCTATCCTATTCTCCGTCTTACTCTTAATTCTTTCAATAATAACTCTACCATACACTTTACCAGGTATACTCAGCAGACTTCTTCTTC
This sequence comes from Cherax quadricarinatus, assembly GCF_038502225.1. Lineage (NCBI taxonomy): Eukaryota > Metazoa > Arthropoda > Malacostraca > Decapoda > Parastacidae > Cherax > Cherax quadricarinatus. The sequence goes on from NC_091348.1 coordinate 20,253,891, forward strand.
TTTCAACGTACCAGCCGTATCCCACTGAGGTGGGGTGGCCCAAAAGAAAAAACTGAAGTTTCTCCTTTTAAATTTAGTAATATATACAGGAGAAGGGGTTACTAGCCCCTTGCTCCCGGCATTTTAGTCGCCTCTTACAACACGCATGACTTACAGAGGAAGAATTCTGTTCCACTTCCCCATGGAGATAAGAGGAAATAAACAAGAACAAGAATTAGAAAGAAAATAGAAGAAAACCCAGAGGGGTGTGTATATATATGCTTGTACATGTATGTGTAGTGTGACCTAAGTGTAAGTAGAAGTAGCAAGACTTACCTGTAATCTTGCATATTTATGAGACAGACAAAAGACACCAGCAATCCTACCATCATGTAAAACAATTACAGGCTTTCGTTTTACACTCACTTGGCAGGACGGTAGTACCTCCGTGGGCGGTTGCTGTCTACCAACCTACTACCTACAACTCAGCAGACTTATCCCCCTATAATTTTTGCACTCTCTTTTATCCCCTTTGCCTTTATACAAAGGAACTATGCATGCTCTCTGCCAATCCCTAGGTACCTTACCCTCTTCCATACATTTATTAAATAATTGCACCAACCACTCCAAAACTATATCCCCACCTGCTTTTAACATTTCTATCTTTATCCCATGAATCCCGGCTGCCTTACCCCCTTTCAATTTACCTACTGCCTCAAGAAATATGCTTAAATCTTATCACCCCACTGTACTCCTTTCAGGGGACTAAATAATAATACAGTATCTTTATGTACTACAAGTAATGTACAAGGTATACAGTCCTAGCTGACATCAATGATATACTACTACACAGAAAGCCCCTTGTTATGCTGAGCATTTTGGGCAAATTAGGTCAGTTTTGTTCCAGGATTCGACTCACACCAGTCGACTAACACCCAGGTACCCATTTTACTGATGGTGAACATAGACAACTGGTGTAAGGAAACATGTTCGATGTTTCCACCCCTTTGCCGGGAATCGAGCCTGGACCCTCACTGAGTGAAGCAAGAGCTTTTACCACCAGGCCACGGGGCACTGTGAGGACACAAGTGTATTCGTATCTCAGAGTTCATGACCTATTTAAAATTTTGTTACCAACGATGGTGCAAGCACATTAAAATTAATTTTTTTCCTAGGCTTCATTTGAGAAAAGCAATCACACTTCATTAATGTAAACTACTCACCAGGGCAGAACTTATGCATATCCTATATTCACTTGTGCTTTGTTCAAATCAAATCAAATCAAGTTTATTCTCTATAAAGATTACAATGCGGGGTATACATACTATAGGATATTGTGTGGTTTACATATTATAAAATACTAATTACAGAGAGGGCCACTATCACACCTAGCATGACTAGGAATATCAGGCAGAGTAAGATTAATTCAAAACTCTATATTGTTACAGATTATGGAGCAAGTTGGTATTAAGGCTAAGTAACTACATCACAGTTTGTTAATTTAGCAATGTAAATGATTTTGTTTTGGTACAATACATAGTTTCTATATTGGAGTATCACAGGCAAACTTATGACTAGTTAAGATTCATTATTTTGAGTTTCGTATTTCTGTGTTTATAGTCAATTGGGTTAGTGTAAGTGCGAATTGTGGGGGAATCATAGATATCGAGGGGAGGTCTAGGTTGTTTTTTGCGTGTATGATAAAAGAGACTAGGCGGTTTTCATGTAGTTAGCTGACGGGGTGTATCAGGGAGATAAGATGCTTTCTAATGGTAGTTTTGAAAGTGATGAATGTGTGTGCAGTTCTAGAGTTTTCAGGTAGGGTGTTCCAGATTTGAGGTCCTCTTATGTACATTGAATTTTTGTAAATGTTTAGCCGGACACGGGGAATATCATAGAGATGTTTGTGTCTGGTGTTATGCCTGTGGGTCCTGTCACAACTGAGAAGAAAGCATTTTAGGTCAGGGTTAATATTGGAATTTAAGGGTCTGTAAATGTAGGTTGCACAGTAGTAAGTGTTGCTGTAATTACAGGTGAGGCAGAGATGGCTGAGGGTACAAGGTGTAACTAAACTATTTTTCTCATCTCTTCCATTAGAGGTATTGCAGAAGAGAGTAAACAACATCACCAACATAGCACTCTTCAGCCTCACTGCTCTCATCTTCCTTTTGTGCAGCACTACAGTTAATTCGGTAACACTCTTTAGGCACACGGAGAACCCTAAAAGAAATGGTGATGAAATATACTTAGCTATCCCCGAAAGGGTATCTTTAAGAGATTGCCTGATTGTGTTTTTACTACCTACAAGGTTTTCCTTAATAATCATACAGCTGATGGTGAGGTAAGGTACATAGCACTGCCAGGCACTACACCCCATTTGGAGGTACTCTTGTTCATAATAGTATTTTTAGGCACAAAAGTGTGTGTATGTGAGAGAGAGAGATGAAAGAGATTTCCAGAAGTGATAATTCTTGATATCGGGATATACAAAGATATAAACATCCTGTTTACTGAGGAAACCATCATCCTGCAACTAGTACCATGCAGTGTGTCTGGTGCCACAGCTTCATAAACTCTACATAGTGCATCTCATCACCCACTGGATGAAGGCCTCCCTGCTATATTTTGCTCTTATAACTGCTGTACTCCACCTGTGTTCTGCTGGTAGGCTAATTTATAACATATATAGTTTTCTTTGTAAAGGGCTATTTGTGCTCAATCTATATTACAACTTATAAGAACTGTTATGTTCTTCAACAGTAAAGCCTTGTGTAAATATGCCCAATGTCCTCTCGTTCGCCCATTTAAGTAGTCAGTTTTTATTATGTATACTGAAGGGGCTGCCACATCATTTACCATAATAGGTTAATCTTCTGTTGCAGGGTCTCTTATACCAGAGCCATGTTCAATCCACCTGCAGAATAGCGGACCACCATCCACGATTGCCTTACGCTTTGGTGGAGATTACACAATTAATTTTTCCACTTATGGCTATGAAACAGACTTGCAGCTTATCAAAACTAAGCATGCTATCACTGTCAATTCTCTGTCTGCCAATAAAACAATTTTTGACGAATTAAACCCAAGCAACTGCTCAAGACAGTGTACATATATGAAGTTCTTGTTCAAAGAACAAACCTTAGAAGCTAAAATATGGTGCAATGGATGGGAAGTGCAGTTTTCAAACTTTTATCGGTTAATTAAAGAAAGAAATATAATTCTGGAATTGAGCTATGTGAGTGGAGAAGTGAACATTTGTGAAGGATATGAACAATACGACCCCCAGAAATGTGTGCCTATGGTTCAGAAATACAACACTATTCAAATCTTAATCCTAGGTGTCAGTTCCTTGATGATGTTGACAGTGGTGTGCGCTGGACTGTACATGGGTAACCACAAGTACGGCTGGCGGGTCAAACTTCAGCGAAGGACCACTTGGAGGCTGGGTAGGCACAGTCTCCTAACACTACGATTTTCAGCCTCCACCACCCACACTAATGAGGACAGCCCTGTTAATATGAGCACAATGATCTCTGGAAACATGAGCGAAAATAGATTTGCTTACAGAAATGCTGGAGTTTCTACTGCCCCGGGGGGCGTGTCCATCAACACTGCGAACTATGCCTCTGAAGGCTCTGCGAACCTTAGTAATATAGTGATCCCGAATGTTCATCAGAACACTTCGGCGAGTGGAAGATGCTTGGCAAAAGGAGTTCGGGAGAAAACCCCAGAAGATCATAATGAGTCAGGTAGTGTGAAAAGGTCACCCTGCAAGGCCAGAGGCAAGACACATCAGGCAAAATCATTACAAGAGGAAGATAAAAGTACTTCCAAAAGCAGGTTATCTCAAGTAAATAAGCTGTGGAGAAATGGCAGGTCATTTTCTCAGAGCAAGTCACCTGCTGAAATCAGATCAGCTCATAAAACCAAATTGAATACAGAAAGCAGGACAACTCGTAAAGAGGTGCTAAGTTACCCTTACAAGTCTCCTGATGAAATAAAATCAAGTTCAAGTCAAGGATCTATGTCATCAAACATGAAACCTCCAGCCCCACTTCCCAAGGAACATGTCCAGCATAAGCACACACGAAGTCCAGTGTTGGAGGAACAAGACCATCCATACCCACGAAGTCAAATGTCAGAGGAACAAGACCATCCACACACACGAAGTCCAGTGTTGGGAGAGCAAGATCATCCACACACACGAAGACCAGTGTCAGAAGAACAAGACCATCCACACACACGAAGATCAGTGTCAGAAGAACAAGACCATCCATACACACGAAGACCAGTGTCAGAACAACAAGACCATCCATACACACGAAGTCCAGTGTTGGAGGAACAAGACCATCCACACACACGAAGTCCAGTGTTGGGGGAGCAAGACCGTCCACACACATCAAGACTAGTGTTGGGGGAACAGAAGAACAGTATATATGGGAGCATTTGGCAGAGGAATAGTGTAAATACAGCCTCTCCTCACTAAGCGACGGAGTACCATTCCTAAGACCACGCTGGTAAACGAATTTGTTGCTAAGTGAGGAGCATACTATAATGGTAGTGGGTTTGTGTCAACCATCTTTGATATTGTTTTAATGTCACCTTTGCACCATTTATAACATTTTTAGTATATTTTTATACATTTATAGAGTAGTGTACTGTATATTGTAATATACAGAATAAAGGATATCAGCTCTAATATACATTATTTAGGCATGCATACTGGTTAGAAAGCCTGTCGTAAGTCCGAGTTGTCAGTAAACAAGCACATTTCTAAGTGAGGAGAAGCTGTATATATATATATATATATATATATATATATATATATATATATATATATATATTATGGGGTCGAAGAGGTATGGGGTAGGTTTAAAAATGTAGTGTTAGAGTGTTCAGCAGAAGTTTGTGGTTACAGGAAAGTGGGTGCAGGAGGGAAGAGGAGCGATTGGTGGAATGATGATGTAAAGAGAGTAGTAAGGGAGAAAAAGTTAGCATATGAGAAGTTTTTTACAAAGTAGAAGTGATGCAAGGAGGGAAGAGTATATGGAGAAAAAGAGAGAAGTTAAGAGAGTGGTGAAGCAATGTAAAAAGAGAGCAAATGAGAGAGTGGGTGAGATGTTATCAACAAATTTTGTTGAAAATAAGAAAAAGTTTTGGAGTGAGATTAACAAGTTAAGAAAGCCTAGAGAACAAATGGATTTGTCAGTTAAAAATAGGAGAGGAGAGTTATTAAATGGAGAGTTAGAGGTATTGGGAAGATGGAAGGAATATTTTGAGGAATTGTTAAATGTTGATGAAGATAGGGAAGCTGTGATTTCGTGTATAGGGCAAGGAGGAATAACATCTTGTAGGAGTGAGGAAGAGCCAGTTGTGAGTGTGGGGGAAGTTCGTGAGGCAGTAGGTAAAATGAAAGGGGGTAAGGCAGCCGGGATTGATGGGATAAAGATAGAAATGTTAAAAGCAGGTGGGGATATAGTTTTGGAGTGGTTGGTGCAATTATTTAATAAATGTATGGAAGAGGGTAAGGTACCTAGGGATTGGCAGAGAGCATGCATAGTTCCTTTGTATAAAGGCAAAGGGGATAAAAGAGAGTGCAAAAATTATAGGGGGATAAGTCTGTTGAGTGTACCTGGTAAAGTGTATGGTAGAGTTATAATTGAAAGAATTAAGAGTAAGACGGAGAATAGGATAGCAGATGAACAAGGAGGCTTTAGGAAAGGTAGGGGGTGTGTGGACCAGGTGTTTACAGTGAAACATATAAGTGAACAGTATTTAGATAAGGCTAAAGAGGTCTTTGTGGCATTTATGGATTTGGAAAAGGCGTATGACAGGGTGGATAGGGGGGCAATGTGGCAGATGTTGCAAGTGTATGGTGTAGGAGGTAGGTTACTGAAAGCAGTGAAGAGTTTTTACGAGGATAGTGAGGCTCAAGTTAGAGTATGTAGGAAAGAGGGAAATTTTTTCCCAGTAAAAGTAGGCCTTAGACAAGGATGTGTGATGTCACCGTGGTTGTTTAATATATTTATAGATGGGGTTGTAAGAGAAGTAAATGCGAGGGTCTTGGCAAGAGGCGTGGAGTTAAAAGATAAAGAATCACACACAAAGTGGGAGTTGTCACAGCTGCTCTTTGCTGATGACACTGTGCTCTTGGGAGATTCTGAAGAGAAGTTGCAGAGATTGGTGGATGAATTTGGTAGGGTGTGCAAAAGAAGAAAATTAAAGGTGAATACAGGAAAGAGTAAGGTTATGAGGATAACAAAAAGATTAGGTGATGAAAGATTGAATATCAGATTGGAGGGAGAGAGTATGGAGGAGGTGAACGTATTCAGATATTTGGGAGTGGACGTGTCAGCGGATGGGTCTATGAAAGATGAGGTGAATCATAGAATTGATGAGGGAAAAAGAGTGAGTGGTGCACTTAGGAGTCTGTGGAGACAAAGAACTTTGTCCTTGGAGGCAAAGAGGGGAATGTATGAGAGTATAGTTTTACCAACGCTCTTATATGGGTGTGAAGCGTGGGTGATGAATGTTGCAGCGAGGAGAAGGCTGGAGGCAGTGGAGATGTCATGTCTGAGGGCAATGTGTGGTGTGAATATAATGCAGAGAATTCGTAGTTTGGAAGTTAGGAGGAGGTGCGGGATTACCAAAACTGTTGTCCAGAGGGCTGAGGAAGGGTTGTTGAGGTGGTTCGGACATGTAGAGAGAATGGAGCGAAACAGAATGACTTCAAGAGTGTATCAGTCTGTAGTGGAAGGAAGGCGGGGTAGGGGTCGGCCTAGGAAGGGTTGGAGGGAGGTGGTAAAGGAGGTTTTGTGTGCGAGGGGCTTGGACTTCCAGCAGGCATGCGTGAGCGTGTTTGATAGGAGTGAATGGAGACAAATGGTTTTTAATACTTGACGTGCTGTTGGAGTGTGAGCAAAGTAACATTTATGAAGGGATTCAGGGAAACCGGCAGGCCGGACTTGAGTCCTGGAGATGGGAAGTACAGTGCCTGCACTCTGAAGGAGGGGTGTTAATGTTGCAGTTTAAAAACTGTAGTGTAAAGCACCCTTCTGGCAAGACAGTGATGGAAAGTTTTTCTTTTTCGGGCCACCCTGCCTTGGTGGGAATCGGCCGGTGTGATAATAAAATAAATATATATATATATATATATATATATATATATATATATATATATATATATATATATATATATATATATATATATATATATATATATATATATATATAACACTAGCACCATAATTAGGGTTACAGTGGACCCCTGTTTTTCGTCCAGTGCAGAAATCGTACAGTTCGGACTTCGACCACTTTTCAGCTAAATTTTACCCCGGGCTTCGTACATCCGCTCAGAAATCGTACTCATACTTTCATGACTCATTCTTGGGCACATTAAATTTCTTATTTTACATTAATATAGACATTTTCATTAATCCAGCTATGATATTTTCTTCAAAATTATATAAGGAACACGTTACATAGCATATAAACATGCAATGTTTATATGTTATGTATGTTTAATAATAATCACTCTTGGGCACATTAAATGTCTTATTTTAGGTTAATATAGACATTTTCATTAATCCATCTATGATATTTTCTTCAAAATTATATAAGAAACACGTCACATAGCATATAAACATGCGATGTTTATGTGCTATTGAGGGGTAGATCGGTGGAGGGAAAACATTACGTTTTCTCTGGTTCAGCATTAGAGAAAACTGTATGAATGCATCTGGTCCAGTCACCGCCCTTAATACATAACGCTTTTGTTTACATTTCTCGGAATGAATTATTTATTACTTCTCCCTTTGTTTATGACGGCATCTAAAGGTAGTTGTTAGAAACGATTAAATTCAGTGAACATGGTATGTCGATGGTAATAATATGGCTCTGGGCCACAGTGTGGGTAGCTGGAAGGTGTAGCCCATGTGGGCTATACCTACTGGCTACCCACATTGACTTCCTACAAATAAATACTACTCACCTCTCGCCCTAAATTAAGACTACAGATATTTTAACCCTTTCAGGGTCCGTCCCGTAGATCTACGGCTTACGTTCAGGGTCCAAACCGTAGATCTACGTCATGAGCTCAGCTCACTCTGATAAACTGTGAGTGGTACATTTGGGCCTAGATATGAGAGAATACATCTATGTGGTATGTGTGCACCACATAAAACAGATCCTGCAGCACACTGTGTATAATGAGAGAAAAACAAATCATGATTTTTTTATTAAAACAGCGACTTGCAGTGTTTTTTCGTATGTTTTTTATAGTTCTATTTGTGATTTCTTGGTCTCATTTGATAGAATGGAAGACATATTACAGAAATAGAGATAATTTTGATTGGTTTTAGCACTGGAAATGGCTTGAAACTGAGCTCAAAGTAGCAGAAATGTTAAATTTTTGCCGATATTCAAGAGTAAACAAACGACCTCACACGTCTAATACACGCCAGCTGGTGGGTCTAATATGCATTCACAAATATGGTGATGATATTTATACAATTATTACAGTATTGCATAACAGTAAATCTTCTATTTTTTGGTGTGAATAAAAATTCATTATGTGAATAAAAAATCAAAATGGAATTATTTGTAAAGCCTCAAAACATAACTAATGAACAGAGGAAATGTTAGTTTAGTTCCAGGAATACCTACATTGTTTATTCTGGACCCTATTTTGAAATTGGAATATTTTGAACTTTGTGTTAAACTGGCCAAATTAACAATTTCCGATCACTTTAATTTGTAGTTGAAACAGTTGACTTGGCGATTTCTTGTGCTCAATCGATAGAATAGAAGTAATACTAGTGAAATAGCTAAGAATTTGGTTGACTGGAATAATGTAATTGGCCTAAAATGGGAGTCAAAGTCGGCAAAATCGCCGATTTGTAAATATCGCTGACACATCAAAATTCGCGAGAGCATAATTTCGTCAATTTTGCATCAAATTTCGTACTTTTTGTTTTATTACCTTCACAAAAAGATTCTCTACCATTTCATAAGAAAAAATAACAATTTTTTTTTTGAAAATTCTTGGACACTGGGGCACCACTTCAGATTTGGGCCTTGGACCCTGAAGGGGTTAAGGATGAAAACCAGGGTATATCCTACTACAGTTCTGAGAATTTTCTTTTGTTGATTTTTATTCTGTAAGGCTGTTAGTGCGCTCAGGGCAATGATATCTTGATGGTTTATGTTTAGTTACCACTAAATCAGTTAAACATTTTAGTTTTCTTTACAAAAGTTATAAGATCATCACAGGCTGTCTGTATATGATTATCACAGGATGTCTGTATATGATTATCACAGGCTGTCTGTATATGATTATCACAGGATGTCTGTATATGATTATCACAGCTGTCTATGTATGATTATCACAGGCTGTCTGTACAAGATTATCACAAGCTGTCTGTATTGGACTATCACAAGTTGTATATGATTATCATGGGTGGCCTGGTGGCCCGGGTTCGATTCCCGGCAGGTGGAAACATTCTGACATGTTTCCTTACACCTGTCCTGTTCACCTAGCAGCAAATAGGTACCTGGGTGTTAGTTGACTGGTGTGGGTCGCATCCTGGGGGACAAGATTGATGACCCCAATGGAAATAAGTTAGACAGTCCTCGATGACGCACTGACTTTCTTGGTTATCCTGGGTGGCTAACCCTCTGGGGTTAAAAATCCGAACGAAATCTTATCTTATCACAGGCTGTCTGCATGTGATTATCACAGGTGTTCTGTATATTATTATTAGACTGTCTGTATATGATTTAGAATATTTTTATACTCAAATATATAATCTATATAATCATAATACGTAATTGTGATATTCCTGGGATTATCTGGAACTGATATTAATGATGAACTGGTTAGTTATGGTACACTAACGAAATGTGAGACTGACACCAAGTTAAGGAGTGCTCAGTTTAGTTTAATATGCTTATTATGCACCCCATACCCATCCTGTGGGCGGTAGTCAAAAGATTACAGAGGTACATAATGGGTCCAGGGACTGGGCCCCAGAGTTTTGATAGCTGAGCAAGTTACAAAGGTAATGAACTCCAGGTAGATCTGGTCACAATCATGACAAGTTACAAAGGTATTTACAAATTACAGAGTTTTTTTTTTTATATTTTATTTAAAACTTTACGATGTGGATATATATTAAAAAGGCACACAAAATGAATTAATCACAAGAATCCCTAATTAACTTTTACACAAAATTAACCACACCAGACATAAAAGTGGTCTGACACCCTGTCACTCCACACACCATACTACACCCAGTGTTATACAAAAATGATAGTTGCTGTAATGACAAACTTTTGTCACTTTTTTCCTACCCCCCCCCCCACACCCCAAAATAATAAATAACTTTTATCACCAACCTGAATGCTCACATCTTAACTTGACATTAATGAAGAAACATAATTAGTAATTATATGAGCATGGGTGAAACAGTAACATCTAAGACACAAAACTTATTAATAACAATATTAACAATAGGGCTACATGACATTACTTAACAGTGTCACCTCGACCAGGTTAAAGAAAATATACTTGAAGAAATTAATATTCCTAAGAAGGTTGCAACAATGAATGTTAACAATTCCCAAAAGCAACTTATGTACAATTATCTTACCATGGAAACCTAACATTCTACATAGTATATAAATAAGAATTAGGTCATGATCCCATCAGTAAAGAATCCGCCAAAACACAACTAAAGTGCAGGGTACTCCCCATTATGACTGACCCGTACCCCACCTTTATGGGGTCACATCTTCCGCCATTACAAAATAATATGCTACGTTCGTTAGTAACATGACAAGCCACATCATACACTACTCCCGACCAGCACTTGCGCCGAAAGGTACTACTCCATTGCCTCACTCCATGCAGTGGTAGGGGCCATTTCCCACCCCCCACCCGCACCCCAAAATGAAGGCTCACATCGTAACATGACATTAATGAAGAAACATAATTAGTAAGTATTGGTGAAACCGGAACACCAGAGACACAAAACATATTAATAACAATATTAACAAATGGACTACATGTCATTCCGTAACACAGTGACACCTCAACCAGGTTTAAGAAATTACACTTCATGTGGAAACTTACTCGGTCCTAAGTTCCACAGGACAGATACGTCGTACGAAGATCCCAACATGTCATGGATGGAACAGCTGGGTTGGGTGGCCCTTACACCCACCCAAAACACACACCCGTTGGTGAAGGTGGTTGGAAGGTACATCTTAATTGATAGATTTACCCTTCAAGGAAGAGGTAGGTAGTTTATACTGTTAGTGAACTAATATTAGGGCTATTGAGGCAACTGTAGATAATAATGTAGACCTAAGACCTTAATGTAGGTAGTAATAGGCCGATAATGTAGGCAAACACTAGGTTATATTAGCCAGGGAGAACTGGCAGCCCAAGTTTGAATGCTGGGGCATGGGGTTTTGAGACCGCAGTGCCTCCTTCTAAGATCAGACGCCATAAGAATAACAAATGCCGTGAATGGCAGGGTGGCGCCCCCACGTGTCTTCACATACTAGACCTAGAGAAATCTGGTGGAGGCACCTCAAAGTACCGTAGATGACCTCCATCAGGCCCATACAGTAAGACAAGACTTCCCTTTCTTTCTCAGTATTCTGGCCAGTTTCTGGGGGAAATTGCGAGTGAGTTGAACTGAGGGTCTTTGTGCAGCTGGACGGCCAATGATCGGTACATGCCGGCATCTCCTCGTGGTTAAGCCTTAGAAGCTAGTGTCGCTTCCTGCATAGTTGTACTAGGGGATACACACCCCCTTGAAAACAGGAATTTCTGAGGTGCAGGCAGGTCACTAATACCGACTGAATATTGCAAGAATTAAGGCTCCTGGTTGCACATGGTTCTGAGGGGAAGTCCAGAGGGGCTAAAGCTTAGGGAGGTTGAAGACCGGGATATATTCTTTAACACCAAGTAAGTTAGTCCTTTATTCGTGCATGCAGGCGAGATTTCTTGCAACATCAGTCATTTATGGAAATCTGTCCTATAAGCCACTTGTGAGGCTGAGGTACCGACCTCAGAGCTCAGTGTCAACAGAGCTTGCTAGGGTAGGCAACTCACATGGAGGCAGTCCAGACAAATTTTCACACTTCAAGTGATGAATATTTCTAAGAGCATAGCAACAAAGCATTCCAACAAATCCCAGAGGCTACTTATGTACAATTATCTCACTATGTAAAACCTAACATTGCAACATAGTATATAAATATGAACTAGGTCATGATTCCAGCAGTAAATTATCTGCCAAAACACAAACTAAATTGCTGGGTACTCATTATGACAGTCTCATATTACAAAACATAACAGGCCGGGAGTCCATAAAATTCACATGTGCTCATCCACCTCGGTGTATCTAAGGTGCACTCAGGCGCAGGCAGCCACAACTTGGTACATGACCAAACACATCTCAGGCGCCACAGTTGCATACACATTTTTAACGATACACTATTCCTTCTCACTTGCCACACAATCTCATACTCGCATATTACAACTGTCCACCCCCCAGGAGGCGACCCCATTTCTACCCGACAGAAATCCCTTTACCCCCGATCCTAAGGATCACCCTACGCAACCAACCCCTGACCTCTCCCAACCCCTCGCAAAAAATATACTACGTGAAACACAGACTCCTCACCTCCACATATTTCACACACCCCCCAACCACCTGTCTATCCCATAAAAACCGCACCCGACAGCAAAATGCCATGCAGGAAACGATACATCACCTCTCTCGCTCTAGGTTGTAACCTCAACTTACTAAGCCTACCCCAGATAATCCCCCACACATACATGGGGAAAAACCCCTCAACTGGTGCCACGACCCTCCCCACTAATAACCTACACAGCCCACCTATTTTCACTTTCCCTGGTTCCCGTGTCAACACCAGAGCCCACAAAACAGTTTCACACATGCAGCTCTACCCCGTTATACATGCTTTTCAACCTATCATGTATCCTACCCAACCCTCCCCCACACACACACCCTCCCGCATCACCTCCCTCTTAGTGAAGATGCATTTTACCCTCCGTTTCAGGTCCAGCAATCCCCCCCCCCCCCCGACTCACTAGTAACATGACAACCTCTCTCTTAAGCCAATCACAACCCGAACCTCACAAGAATTTAAATACCATCCTCAGAATGCCTGATATCGCCATCCCTGTTAATGGGAACATGGCTGCCACATACTACACCTTACTATACAATAAGACATTAATGACAATAGCCTGTTGCACAAGGGTCAGGTGATATGGCGACCCTGGATTCGATCCGTCAACCTATTCGAGTTAGTCTCTCGTGCTGTACCCAGGTCATCTGCATAGATGATGCCACATTTTCAGAGTCCACCTGCCACCTCACGACGGTACGTCCCCACGCTACCCTTCCCGCCCAATCCCCCAACTCCACGACCATGGACTTTTCCTCATTTACTTTCATACCAGTTGCGCCTCTGAACAATTGCACAACCTCATCTAAAGCCCCCATCAATATCCCCTCCCTTACCAAGACAGTTGCATCATCAACATAACCAATCACACCCAGCCAAACCCTCCCTAACCCAATCCCTCCCCCCCTCTCAGTGCACATGCATTGCTCTACCATTCGATAAAAGGGGTCCTTTACACATGCAAACAATAATTGTGACATAGGACACCCCTGCCCAAGTCCCATCCCCATTACAATCTCCTCCCCCAAGCATCCATTTATCTGTACCCTGGCCATGGCTCCCCGGTACAACGCATCTACCCAACCCACAATTTCATCCCCAAAATCGTCTCCTGAGGATAGCTCTCAATGCTCCTCTTTCCACCCTATCATATGCCCCCTGCCAATCTAATGCCAACAACGCCACCCCGTTCCCCCCTTTGATTCCACGAATCCCCTAAGTATCCCATGCCCCTCAACCACAGACCTCCCTGGCAACTCAAAATGAGTTTTCGATACCACCCGCCCTACTACGCACCTAAACCTATTCCCCAGTACCTTGGCAAACAACTTATAATCTGCTCATAATAACGAGATAGCCCGGTAGTCCCTAAGGGTGTGCTGCCCCTTTCCCTTCGGAACCACCAACACCACGGCAGTTGCCTGCTTCACTCCCAACGCTCCTCTCCTTCATTGAATTCAATAACCTTACCAAAAAAACCCTTATCAGCTCCCAATGCTGTAGATAAAACTCTGCCGGGAGACCATTGATTCCTGGAGCTTTCCCCTTACGCATCCCACGTAAAGCCCTCCATATTTCCTCCTCTGTTATTACCCCACCCAGTGCCTCCCTATCACTGCTCCCCAAATTGCAAGGCACACACCCACACACCTGCTCTAAAACCTCAGACCCAACCCCACCACTTTGCCAATACCCCTCGTAATATTTGTCTGCATACACACACATTCCATACATGGCCCATAACACCTGCTCCTGCCTATAACCTCCCACCAACTCATGTACCTCCAACCATGGAATAGCAGTAGCCTGCTGTTGTTGCTTCTGTTGACACAAGATGCACACCGATGGCCTGTCGCCCCATAACACCTCTTCCACCCCCGCCTGTACCCTCACAGCTTGAAACCTCTCGTCCTGTAATTCGCACAGTCTCCCCTTAATAGCAATAATGTCATCCATGGGATAATTACCCTCCCCCCCTCGCATAACAACCCCTTAGCATATCCTCCAAATAGTTGGCAAGTCCATACTTCAAGTTATTGATCCATTTCCCTTCTCTCGCATAATGTTGCCTAATCCTTTCTTTATTTCTTTAGCCACACAATCCCACCATGTCACCACATCCTTCACCCCATTTGCTTCCCACTGAGCCCCTCCCACAGTGTTGTAAACCCCTCCAACCCCTCCTCGTCACCTAACACGCTCGTGTTTAACTTCCAGTAACCCCTATAAATACCCGCAAGTGACTCCCACCCCACCTCCGCTACTACTGTCCGATGATGCAAATAAGCAATCTCTATTGTATGGAAATTTTTGACTAAAACCTCTTGGGAGAGATGCAATCTGTCTAAACGAGCCGCATACCCCCTCCTCACGAACGTGTGCTCAACCTCCCGAGACCCCCTCCAAAACGCATCCCTTAACCAAATATCCCTCAAGAGGTCACGCAAGGCCACAGACACATATCCCGCCCCTTTTGGTTCCACGTCTGCCCTTCGAATAATCCAGTTCCAGTCCCCTCCTACAATTGCTACAGCTGGTAAGCCGCATAAGAAAAAACTAAATCATCACACACAAAATCCTTCTTCACTTTCACATCATGTTCCGCAGGCGCATACACACTTACAAAAGACACCCTCTTCCCCATCCACCACCCATCCACACGCAACACCCTCCCTCCTCCTCCCCCCTCGCTTCTTAAAACAAACAGGCTCGCCTCCTTAATCATGATACCCACACCTCCTTTCAGACAGGCAGATGGCAGTCACCACCTGAAACCCTGCCACCTCCAACACTACCCTCCTGAAAATTGTGCTCCTGGAGAAACACAACATCCACTCTAGATTTTTGCAGAAACGTCCTAAACCATTCTCTCTTTACATTATTACACAAACCATTCACATTCACCGTCATACACCTGAGGCCGCTTATAGTTTCCAACCCTGTCTCTTCTCTCCATTCTTCCCAGGTTCTCCTGCACCTGGGGCACCACTGGTCTTCACACCACCTTCCCTACTTCCCTCCCCCCTTCTTTCGGTGCCGCTTGTCATGGCCACCATTACAATTCCCCTCCTGCCTCTCAGGCCTGTGCGCCGGCATCAGAACATCTGAGTCTGACGCCACCGCTCTCTTCCTCGTGTTGATCTCCTCCTCCATGTCACTGTCAAAGGAGGCCTCACAATGTACCTCAACGTCCACCATGCGATGTTCCACTAAACACGGCGACATCTCTCGCACACTGCTGGGCTCGTTGTCCCCACTGTGCTCCTGCCTTGCACTTGTCACTGCCTTTAACCCGTGTCCATGCACCCTCCCAGGTACATCCTTCTCCTCAGGTGGTGACAAAGTCCTCAACACCTCCACCAACTCTTCTTCAAGTGCCATCACATCCTCCTGTACGTGCACCTCTGCACTTGCCTCCCTCAAAGGCGGGGGTCCAGGTAAGTCCCGGCATGTCTCACTCACGCCAGTCTCAGCAAGGGGCTCCTCCACCACCTCACTCCACAAACAACCACACCCTTGCTCTTGCCTTCAGCCCTCATCGACTACATCCAACACGGGAACAGGGGCCTCACCAGTCTGTGCAGGCGCCTGTCTCTGCTTCACACACATTGCCACCATATGATCATACGCCCCACATAGGCAGCAGGTACGTCGCTGCCCAGCATATGACACTAGGACCTGGGTCTTGAAATCCTCCAAAATAACATAGGACGGGATGGGATGCCGAAGAGTCATCTTCAGATGGCCCACGTAAGCACCTGCTGCCCACTTGCCTTGTGCCAGATATACAGATTTCCTGTCAAACTAAAAAAAAAAAAATTCTTGTCAAAACATATCTCACGGGATATATTTTACGGTCAGAGTTAATGACAGGATTTTTTTTTACTTCATACTCCATCCCACAGGAAGACTTCACTATTATACTTTCATAACTTTTCCGATAATCACAATATTTCACTTTCTCTAGACCCGAATATAAAATAATCATCTCGTAAAGCATCTCATGACTGAGCTTCAGATCACCTGCTTCTCCTTCCTTGAGAACACCCGGTTCCTATTCGTGAATATTTTTAGTAACAGGTGAACCATGGATTTCTTAGGGTGGATAACACTTGTTTTTCTCTTGCATCTGTGACTTTAGTGACAACAGGGGCACCACGTGAAGGTAGTCACAAACATAAATTACCCCCGCTAGCTATATAACACAATATTAACACAGGAAGGTCACATTTACTAAGTACTGATGTGTGGGAGGACTGGGGATCTGTGAAAAGGTCAAAGAGCATCATTTTATCAAAACTGGCATTTTTTGGAGATCTTTTTGAATTAGGTCCGTCATGCTGAACCTCCTCGTAGTTGCTAAAATCAAATAAATTAAGCTTTTTCGGTGGTGATACTAGGTTGAGCTTCCCACCAGGCAATATACTGATAGCTTGGGGACTAGTTGCGATGACCATAGTTTCTTCAAGCGTCAACTCCCCTAGATTATCAACATCCATATGTCCCTGCTCTGGTATGGTGATGTTGCTGCCGGAGAAGGTGATGGAGGCGTTAGCACCGACTACCACACTCTCCAGGGAGGCTATTTCAGAGTTTACAATGTCTATATTCGCGCCACTTACAAATTTCATGGCAGCTACGCCAAGTCTGGAGTTAGTTAAGTAAGCATAGTTCAGATCACTTAGTTCATCCAACTGCTGCAGCTCAGAATAGAAAATGACGAGTTCCAAGATTCTTCCGGGGATTCTGTTGACACTGGAGTATTGTATTAAGACATTCCTGGGCGGGCATTCTTGCTGGTGAGGAGAGATGATGACGGTGCTGTTGTAGATTCGCAGCATCTTACAGGCGGCTCCATGCAACCTTAGTCCATGCGCGTTATGTATGAACACAGCGAATACTGCGCTGCCCCACATAGCCAGATCCACCTCCTCATCCTGTCATGAAAACGTAACGTAAAATATAGTAGATGTATAGACGCAATAATTGTCGTTAATGTTAGTAAATCTGTTACTAAACTACTTCTTAACAATATACATTTTAAATATTTTTTTTTTAATCCATTGTTTTATTCAACTCATTATTTACATTCTCTTTATTTATATTTTTAAAAAGAAATGCGCTTAACAAATCTTGTCGCCCTATTGTACTCATTTCAGGGAACTAAAGTTAATTGTGATTCAAGCTTCATTTAGGGAAAAAACAATCACACGTCATTATTGTAAACTACTCACCAGGGCAGAACTTACGCATATGTTATATTTACCTGTGCTTTGTTGATGTAGTTACAGGTGAGGCCGAGATGGCTGAGGGTACAAGGTGAACTTAAGCTGTTTTTCTTCTCTTTTCCATTAGAGGTATTGCAGACAAGAGTAAACGTCACCAACATGACAATCTTCAGCCCCACTGCTCTCATCTTCCTCTTGTGTAGCACTACAGTTTCTTCAGTAACACGCTTCAGGCCAGCGGAGAACCCTCAAAGAAATGGTAATGAAATATACTTAGCTATCCCCGAAAGTGTATCTTTAAGAGACTGCCTGATTGTGTTTTTACTACCTACAAGGTGTTTCTTAATATTATTATTATTATTATTATTATTATTATTATTATTATTATTATTATTATTATTATTATTATTATAATCAAAAAGAAGCGCTAAGCCAAGATAATCATATTATTAGTATTATTATTATTAAAGATTAGCCGGTATTCTCCCGGCCCGGGCCTTTTCCAAGTGGTGGCCCGGCCTTGGCTCCCTCTTTAGGGAGTGTCTGAGACCTAAGTCTCCCATGGGAGGAGGCACAAGTACCTCCTCATCTTTGGGACCAACTGTCCCCAGGCCTAGCCACAAGCTAGGCCTCTCTGGTCTGCCATCCCCACCCCAAAGGGGCAAATGGGAATGACAGTCTTATGAGCTAAAGGCTCGGGCTCAGGCACCTACCCTACCCTAGAAGGGTTAGGCATGGTATCCAGATAATCGTACAGCTGATGGTGAGGTAAGGTACATAGCACTGCCGGGCACTACACCCCATTTGGAGGTACTCGTGTTCGTAATAGTATTTTTAAGCGCAAAAGTGTATGTATGTGAAAGAGAGAGAGAGATGAGAGAGATATCCAGAAATGATAATTCTTGATATCGGGATTTTTTTTATTTACGCTGATGGTTCTGTTCACCAATCCACTGGTGCAGCTGGTAGTGCTGCTGTTGTCGTACAGAGTGATGGCTCTCTTAAAGAAATTGGAGCACGCATCAATAATTGGGCCTCTACCCTTCAGACAGAACTGTTTGCCATACTCCTTGCACTGAAATGCATCTATGTATCAAAGATTGACAGTTTAATTGTAACTGATTCTCTGTCATCCATAAATGCTCTCAACTCATTAAGCATAAATTGTGGCATGCTTGTGTCAGAAGCCAGACACAGGTATGGTAGGATTGTGGACAGTGGAGTCAGAGTGCACATGCTGTGGATTCCATCTCACATTGGTTTTCAGATGCATGATAGAACTGATAAATTGGCTAAGCTGTATGCTTTCAAAGAGGGAGTAGATTACAATCTTGGCTTGTCAGGTAGTAGTTTGAGAACAATAATACGAAAAGAACTTCAACTGAATTTTATGGACTTAAGGCTCAGGGAGATTGACACCAGTGAGTCCATCTATCATCATTCTATCATGCAGGAGGAGCCACATGTCTATGGTGCATCCAACAAAATAAGCAGACTCTTGGATGTCACTACTGCCCGGCTCCGGCTGGGTTACAAGTATCTTTGGCAGGTTAAAACACCACCACCAGATGTAGACCAAACGAAATGTAAACTTTGCCAGATGGACTATTGTCACACCTTGCGTCATTATGTACTGGAGTGTGATAAAATTAATGAATTTAGAAACAACTCACTCAGAAATGTTCAAGAAATGGCAAAGTATTTTATCCACAGTGGTATATTACAGACCATTCTGGAGAAATACCCTGACTTTGCTAGCTGTAAATAAAGCACATGTGTGTGTGTGTGTGTGTATGTGTGTGCACTCCCCTAGTTGAGATTGCAGGGGTCGAGTCCAAGCTCCTGTGTGTACTCACCTAGTTGTACTCACCTAGTTGAGGTTGCGGGGGTCGAGTCCGAGCTCCTGGCCCCGCCTCTTCA
The DNA here is from genome assembly GCF_038502225.1 of Cherax quadricarinatus. Taxonomy (NCBI): domain Eukaryota; kingdom Metazoa; phylum Arthropoda; class Malacostraca; order Decapoda; family Parastacidae; genus Cherax; species Cherax quadricarinatus. The sequence continues at coordinate 20,273,744 of NC_091348.1, forward strand.
CTGATCGCTACTAGGTCACTCTCCCCGAGCCGTGAGCTTTATCATACCTCTGCTTAAAGCTATGTATGGATCCTGTGTGTGTGAGTGTGTATGTGTATGAGTGTGTGTGTGTGTGTGTGTGTGTGTGTGTGTGCAACTTCCAATTGTGGCCTCTTGTTTCTGTGTCCCCTCCCTGGAACATCCTGTCCTTGTCCACCTTGTCTATTCCACGCAGTATTTTATATGTCGTTATCATGTCTCCCCTGACCCTCCTGTCCTCCAGTGTCGTCAGGCCGATTTCCCTTAATCTCTCCTCATAGGACATTCCCCTTAGCTCTGGAACTAACCTTGTTGCAAACCTTTGTACTTTCTCTAGTTTCTTGACGTGCTTTATCAAGTGCGGGTTCCAAACAGGTGCTGCATACTCCAGTATGGGCCTGACATACACGGTGTACAGTGTCTTGAATGATTCCTTACTAAGGTGCCGGAATGCTGTTCTCAGGTTTGCCAGGCGCCCATATGCTGCAGCAGTTATCTGATTGATGTGTGCTTCCGGAGACATGCTCGGTGTTATACTCACCCCAAGATCTTTCTCCTTGAGTGAGGTTTGCAGTCTTTGGCCACCTAGCCTATACTCTGTCTGTGGTCTTCTGTGCCCTTCCCCCATCTTCATGACTTTGCATTTGGCAGGATTAAATTCGAGAAGCCATTTGCTGGACCAGGTGTCCAGTCTGTCCAGGTCTCTTTGAAGTCCTGCCTGGTCCTCATCAGATTTAATTCTCCTCATTAACTTCACATCATCTGCAAACAGGGACACTTCTGAGTCTAACCCTTCCGTCATGTCGTCATGTGTGTGTGTGTATGTGTGTGCACTCCCGTAGTTGAGATTGCAGGGGTCGAGTCCAAGCTCCTGTGTGTGTGTTTGTGTGTGAGTGTGTATGTGTATGAGTGTGTGTGTGTGTGTGTGTGTGTGTGTGTGTGTGTATGAGTGTGTGTGTGTGTGTGTATGAGTGTACTCACCTATTTGTACTCACCTATTTGTGGTTGCAGGGGTCGAGTCCTAGCTCCTGGCCCCGCCTCTTCACCGGTTGCTACTAGACCCTCTCTCTCCCCGCTCCATGAGCTTTATCAAACCTCGTCTTAAAACTGTGTATGGTTCCTGCCTCCACTACGTCATTTTCTAGGCTATTCCACTGCCTTACAACTCTATGACTGAAGAAATACTTCCTACTATCTCTCTGACTCATTTGTGTCTTCAACTTCCAATTGTGGCCTCTTGTTTCTGTGTCCCCTCCCTGGAACATCCTGTCCTTGTCCACCTTGTCTATTCCACGCAGTATTTTATATGTCGTTATCATGTCTCCCCTGACCCTCCTGTCCTCCAGTGTCGTCAGGCCGATTTCCCTTAATCTTTCTTCATAGGACATTCCCCTTAGCTCTGGAACTAACCTTGTTGCAAACCTTTGTACTTTCTCTAGTGTGTGTGTGTGTGTGTGTGTGTGTGTGTGTGTGTGTGTGTGTGTGTGTGTGTGTGTGTGTGTTTATGTGTGTGTGTGTGTGTGTGTATGAATGTGTATATGTGTGTGTGTGTGTGAACAATCAATATTTGCACCAATAACTCATTACAGTTGTGACCGGGTGTGGAAGTGTGAATTGCTCATTACACTATAATTTGTTCATGATTGTAGCCATGTATAAACGTAAGTAACCATTCTTACAGTATTCATTACCTTTGTAACTTGTGAGTTCATTACCTTGTACGTTCAGCCATCCAAACTTTGGAGCCCGGTCCCTGGACCCATTACGTACCTCTGTAATCTGTAAATACCTTTGTAACTTGTCATGATTGTGACTAGACCTACCTGGAGTTCATTACCTTTGTAAATTGTGAGTTCATTAACTTTGTAAATTGTGAATTCATTACCTCTGTAACTTTCTCAGCTATCAAAACTTTGGAGTCCAGTCCCTGGACCAATTATGTACCTCTGTAATCTTTTGACTACCGCCCACAGGATGGGTATGGGGTGCATAATAAACATATTAAACTAACTGCAGCTAGTACCGCCTAGTGTGTATGGCGCCACAGCTTCACCAACTGGACATCTCGTCACCCAATGGGTGAAAGGCCTCACTGCTAAATTTTGCTTTTATGACTGCTGTATTCTACCTATGCTTTGCTTTCTTCCATTCCTGTCGCATTATTCTCTCTCTCTTTCAGCATCACAACATAATACCAACCACTTACTTTTTGGGAAAGAATCCTGTCTTTCATAGTTGTGTGGTCTGCATCTTGTATCATCGTCTTCACATGACATACAGACACAGATACTTGTTGGCTGTGGTCACTTCCTGCAAATATAATGCAATTATAGAAAGCAAATATAATTATAAATAGAAGGGAATTAAAGCGACACACTATTTTTCTTGCTGGTCTAGCGAAGTTTATTCCAGTCAAGCAGAGGCCAGATATAGATATACACAAACTATAGACAGAAACATTACCTCTAAAATTTTGTGACATGTCCCACATGGGCCTCCATCATCATAGTAAAATCCATAACCTAACTAACATAACAATAAACAAAAATAATGCTGAATATAGTTTTGTATTAACAGATAGTTTAACTTTTGTCCAGAAAAGAACTAAAAAACGAGTGTAAAGAGTAAAATGCCATAATTTGACGCTACGTTAAAAAGCAGTGTAGAAAACATAATGGAGAATATTCTTAACAGAGTGGTGGATGACTGGAATGGTATGAAAGAAGATATATTCCCAGATCTCTAAGAATTTTAATAAATGGTTAATTTATGCCAGGACACCATTAGGATATGCTTAGACACACACACACACACACACACAGTGAACAAGTCACAAGTAACGAGGCGGAGCCAGGAGCTAAGATTTGACCAACACAACCATAAATAGGTGACTACGCATCCTGATGCAACTGTGGGAATTCCCAACCATACAGGTGGTAAGTTGTACACGCTTGAAAATGATGTTCTCACTGAGCAGCCTTGATGAGATATACACTCCTTACCAGCTACATAGACAGCAGACAAGTAACATAGACAAACAACAGCAGACAAATATTGCAGATATTTAACAGTCAAGTAACCTGCAAAGAATAACAGACAAGCAAAGCCAAACAAACCAGCATCACAGGTTTATTACACAGACAACACAAAAAAGCAACACAGACACAAACAACACAAAAAAGCAATACAGACATACTACATAAGCAAGGCATGCAGCACAGATATACTACACAAAACACATAATAAATACATAAGCAACGTATGTATACTACACAGACAAGCAATACTGATACAACGCAAAAAGCAGAAAAAAACACAAAGAGGACGTCATTTTTTATATCTTTGAAAATGAGAGAACACTCATGGTCTTACGTGATTCAGGAAAGTGAACTTGACAAGGTTCACCTGAGGTCTCCAGGGTAGTGGAAAGCGGCAGTGAGGACACACGTCTGTCAAGCTGCAGTGAGGACACACATCTGTCAAGCTGCAGTGAGGACACACGTCTGTCAAGCTGCAGTGAGGACACACGTCTGTCAAGCTGCAGTGAGGACACACGTCTGTCAAGCTGCAGTGAGGACACACGTCTGTCAAGCTGCAGTGCGGACACACGTCTGTCAAGCTGCAGTGAGGACACACGTCTGTCAAGCTGCAGTGAGGACACACGTCTGTCAAGCTGCAGTGAGGACACACGTCTGTCAAGCTGCAGTGAGGACACACTTCTGTCAAGCTGCAGTGCGGACACACGTCTGTCAAGCTGCAGTGCGGACACACGTCTGTCAAGCTGCAATGAGGACACACGTCTGTCAAGCTGCAGTGAGGACACACGTCTGTCAAGCTGCAGTGAGGACACACGTCTGTCAAGCTGCAGTGCGGACACACGTCTGTCAAGCTGCAGTGCGGACACACGTCTGTCAAGCTGCAGTGCGGACACACGTCTGTCAAGCTGCAGTGAGGACACACGTCTGTCAAGCTGCAGTGCGGACACACGTCTGTCAAGCTGCAGTGAGGACACACGTCTGTCAAGCTGCAGTGCGGACACACGTCTGTCAAGCTGCAGTGCGGACACACGTCTGTCAAGCTGCAGTGCGGACACACGTCTGTCAAGCTGCAATGAGGACACACGTCTGTCAAGCTGCAGTGAGGACACACGTCTGTCAAGCTGCAGTGAGGACACGTCTGTCAAGCTGCAGTGCGGACACACGTCTGTCAAGCTGCAGTGCGGACACACGTCTGTCAAGCTGCAGTGCGGACACACGTCTGTCAAGCTGCAGTGCGGACACACGTCTGTCAAGCTGCAGTGCGGACACACGTCTGTCAAGCTGCAGTGCGGACACACGTCTGTCAAGCTGCAGTGCGGACACACGTCTGTCAAGCTGCAGTGAGGACACACGTCTGTCAAGCTGCAGTGCGGACACACGTCTGTCAAGCTGCAGTGCGGACACACGTCTGTCAAGCTGCAGTGCGGACACACGTCTGTCAAGCTGCAATGAGGTTATCTCAGGCTCTTCTATGAATTATCTCGACTGTTATTTCCATCAACAAAAGCTCTTTGTTCACACAAGTGGCTTTGTTCTCACAGCAGTGAGGGCCTGGCAGAGCTGGGCGCAGAAAACTATATACAGGGTCTAAAGCCAGCAACAAACAACAAAATACCTTTCATCCGTGGACTGCTTGCAGAAGCAAAGGCAATGTTCGCGGCTTTCACTGAGACCCACATAAAGGATCACTTGGACAACGAAATATGGATCCCAGGTTACAACCTATACAGATGTGACAGAGTGAACAGGCAAAAGGGGGGGGGTTGGCCTGTACATTGCAGAGTCACTTGTTTGCACAGAACTGCTAAATGCCTCAAATGATGTAGTGGAAGTTTTAGCAGTAAAGGTCGAGAACCAAAACCTAGTCATTGTGATAGTCTACAAGCCTCCGGATGCAACATCCCAGCAATTCCAGGAACAGCTGTTAAAAATTGACCACTGTCTGGAAAACCTTCCAGCTCCTGCACCCAACATCTTGCTCCTGGGGGATTTCAACTTAAGGCACCTAAAATGGAGGAATATAGCAAATAATATTGTTGCAGTAATAACACCAGGAGGCAGCTCTGATGAAAACTCACACTCACGCGAGAAATCTCTGCACAAAATTCAATTTAAACCAGCAAATAATAGAGCCTACTAGACTGGAGAATACACTAGACCTCATCTTCACTAACAATGATGATCTGATAAGAAATATCACCATATCAAAAACTCAGATCACAACATAATTGAGGTTCAGTCATGTATGCGCGGAGCCCCAGACCGACATAATGAGATTAGTGCATTCACCAAATTCAACTTCAATCATAAAGTGGGACCAAGTAAACCAAGTCCTAACCGATATAAGCTGGGAAGATATACTAAGCAACACAGAAACTTATGCCTAGAACAGATTAAGTAGCACTCGATGTATGCACAAGGCTTATTCCTCTAAGAAAAAGGAGGAGTAGATGTAAGATAGAAAGAGACAGGCGCTCCCTTTACAGGTGACGGAAAAGAATAATAGAGCGGCTAAAAGAGGTCAATATATCTGAAATGCGTAGGGAGAACTGGTCAGAGAAATAGCAAGCATCGAAGTTAAGCTAAAAGAATCCTTTAGGAGTCAGGAATCGCGGGAAGAACTAAAACCCATAAATGAAATCGAAAGAAACCCAAAGTATTTCTTCTCCTATGCCAAATCAAAATCGAGAACAACGTCCAGTATTGGGCCCCTACTTAAACAAGATGGGTCCTACACAGATGACAACAAGGAAATGAGTGAGCTACTCAAGTCCCAATATGACTCAGTTTTTAGCAAGCCGCTAACCAGACTGAGAGTCGAAGATCAAAATGAATTTTTTATGAGAGAGCCACAAAATTTGATTAACACAAGCCTATCCGATGTTATCCTGACGCCAAATGACTTCGAACAGGCGATAAATGACATGCCCATGCACTCTGCCCCAGGGCCAGACTCATGGAACTCTGTGTTCATCAAGAACTGCAAGAAGCCCCTATCACGAGCCTTTTCCATCCTATGGAGAGGGAGCATGGACACGGGGGTCGTCCCACAGTTACTAAAAACAACAGACATAGCCCCACTCCACAAAGGGGGCAGTAAAGCAACAGCAAAGAACTACAGACCAATAGCACTAACATCCCATATCATAAAAATCTTTGAAAGGGTCCTAAGAAGCAAGATCACCACGCATCTAGAAACCCATCAGTTACACAACCCAGGGCAACATGGGTTTAGAACAGGTCGCTCCTGTCTGTCTCAACTATTGGATCACTACGACAAGGTCCTAAATGCACTAGAAGACAAAAAGAATGCAGATGTAATATATACAGACTTTGCAAAAGCCTTCGACAAGTGTGACCATGGCGTAATAGCGCACAAAATGCGTGCTAAAGGAATAACAGGAAAAGTCGGTCGATGGATCTATAATTTCCTCACTAACAGAACACAGAGAGTAGTCGTCAACAGAGTAAAGTCCGAGGCAGCTACGGTGAAAAGCTCTGTTCCACAAGGCACAGTACTCGCTCCCATCTTGTTCCTCATCCTTATATCCGACATAGACAAGGATGTCAGCCACAGCACCGTGTCTTCCTTTGCAGATGACACCCGAATCTGCATGACAGTGTCTTCCATTGCAGACACTGCAAAGCTCCAGGCAGACATCAACCAAATCTTTCAGTGGGCTGCAGAAAACAATATGAAGTTCAACGATGAGAAATTTCAATTACTCAGATATGGTAAACATGAGGAAATTAAATCTTCATCAGAGTACAAAACAAATTCTGGCCACAAAATAGAGCGAAACACCAACGTCAAAGACCTGGGAGTGATCATGTCGGAGGATCTCACCTTCAAGGACCATAACATTGTATCAATCGCATCTGCTAGAAAAATGACAGGATGGATAATGAGAACCTTCAAAACTAGGGAGGCCAAGCCCATGATGACACTCTTCAGGTCACTTGTTCTATCTAGGCTGGAATATTGCTGCACACTAACAGCACCTTTCAAGGCAGGTGAAATTGCCGACCTAGAAAATGTACAGAGAACTTTCACGGCGCGCATAACGGAGATAAAACACCTCAATTATTGGGAGCGCTTGAGGTTCCTAAACCTGTATTCCCTGGAACGCAGGAGGGAGAGATACATGATTATATACACCTGGAAAATCCTAGAGGGACTAGTACCGAACTTGCACACGAAAATCACCCACTACGAAAGCAAAAGACTTGGCAGACGATGCACCATCCCCCCAATGAAAAGCAGGGGTGTCACTAGCACGTTAAGAGACCATACAATAAGTGTCAGGGGCCCGAGACTGTTCAACTGCCTCCCAGCACACATAAGGGGGATTACCAACAGACCCCTGGCAGTCTTCAAGCTGGCACTGGACAAGCACCTAAAGTCAGTTCCGGATCAGCCGGGCTGTGGCTCGTATGTTGGTTTGCGTGCAGCCAGCAGCAACAGCCTGGTTGATCAGGCTCTGATCCACCAGGAGGCCTGGTCTCAGACCGGGCCGCGGGGGCGTTGACCCCCGGAACTCTCTCCAGGTAAACTCCAGGTAAACAGTAGAGCGAAAAACTAATGTGAAAGACCTGGGAGTGATAATCTCAGAGGATCTCATTTTCAAAGATCACAACAATGTTATCTATCATATCTTGTAGAAAAATAAGATGGATAATAAGAACCTTCAAAACTAGGGATGCCAAGCCCATGATGATTCTCTTCAAATCGCCTGTTCTCTCTAGGCTGGAATATTGCTGTACACTAACGGCACCTTTTCAGGCAGGTGAAATTGCTGACCTGGAAAATGTATAACCTTCACCCCACACGTAAGTACAATAAAACACCTAAATTACTGGGAGTAGTTGAAGTCCCAAACTTGCACACGAAAATCACACCCTACGAGAGCAAAAACTTGGCAGGCGGTGCACCGTCCCCCCAATGAAAAGCAGAGGCGCCACGAATACGCTAAGAGACAACACAATAAGTGTCAGGAGTCCAAGACTGGTCAACTGCCTCCTAGCACACATAAAGGGGATTATTATTATTATTATTTTATTTTTGATTATAATAATAATAAATTATTATCAAAGGGGAAGCGTTAAACCCGTAGGATTATACAGCGCCTGTGCACATAAGGGGAATGATCACTATACCCCTGGCTGTCTTCAAGAAGGCGCTGGACATATATCTGAATTCAGTACCTGATCAGCTGGGCTGTGGTTCGTACCTCGGTTTACGTGCGGCCAACAGTAACAGCCTGGATGATTAGACCCTGATCCACCGCGAGGCCTAGTCACGGACCGGGCCGTGGGGGCGTTGGCCCCCGGAACTCTCTCCAGGTATACACTCCAAACCTCTAGCTTTGAATTTGATTCTTTATTTCCCTGAATGAATGAATGAGACTGGGTAAGACCCCATGAATGTAATTATTACACGAAAGGTAATCCAGATTCAATTCAAGGAAAGGAAGAGTAGATCCATTATGTACACCGAACCCTTCCCAGGCATCAAGGCTGCCTTGAAGGTCCATAAATAATAATAATTAATAATAGCAACATAAGTATAAAAGCTAATACTACTAATAATTATAATGACAGCAACAATAATATAACAGTAATAATTAATATAATAACAGTAATATAATAATAGCAACATAATAATAATAAAAACAATACTACTAATACTAAGAATTATAATAATAATTTTTGCTTTTATTGTTTGCTAACATTCTTATTTTTTATGGTGTATTTTATACTATTTTATGGCTATGACGCCGAGTGACGCGTTGTAGTCAACTGAAGAAGCTTATGTACAAGCATTACAGATATCTTACATGAAATAAAAATGTATGGATTAATACTGATGAATGACTTTTTTTTTTTTTTTGGTCATTCGTCACTAATACCACTGACTATATGAACGAACTAGGTTCTAAACTTCAAGGAAAATTATCTTACTTATTTTTTGCAATGTTAAGTAACTGGACAAAATTACTGTTTTCATCTCGTCAGGCAGAAAGAGGAGGTTAGACAACTTTTTCAACTTTGCTTCAGAATATTCTTTCAATTTTGTAAATAAATGGTATACATTATCGACATGTGCAACATTTCAGATGTTGCACATGTGTCTAATTCTTCATTTTTCAATTTGGCTTCAGATTATTCTCTGTAATAAAAACCTGAATACGTACCGTATATCGCGGCCTATAAGACGCTCCAATGCATTAGACGCATTCCAATTTAGAAGGTAATAATAAGTAAAAAAGTTAGAGTGCCCAATAACCTCATTTCAGCTTGAAATCCTCACCAATTTTAACAAATTCATCACAAGCATTAAATTTACATTATGTAAAACTTACCAGTTGGTATAAACCTTGGTAATAAATACCGACAAGTTGGTTTAGAAAGACACGTAAGCAAACACTATGACATATTTATTAGAAAACGTTTCGGTCCTGGGACCTTGATCATTTCTGAAGTGATCACTTTAGAAGTGATCAAGGTCCCAGGACCGAAACGTTTTCTAATAAATATGTCATAGTGTTTGCTTACGTGTCTTTCTAAACCAAAACTTACCAGTACCTGATACTAGGATTGTCCAGGCATTCTCTGGGCAATCCTAGTTCGGGTCCTCATTGATAATCCACTTGTTCTGCCCAAGCTCTGGCCTCATTCACTATAGTTGATGTAAACACAGCATGACCACAATTCCTTTCATTTATTACCCAGTTCTTAATTTCATCTTCCACTGCTGGTCGTCTTGCTGCCTTGTGACGAAGATTATGCTTTTTCTTCTGTGCTGTCCTCAATCTGTCTTCTTGCTAACGCCACGTTCTATGTCTTATTTTCTTCTCCTTGTGGCTTAGCGCTTCTTTTTGATAATAATAATAATAATAATAATAATAATAATAATAATAATAATAATAATTATTATTTTCTTCTCTGCAGGTCTGTTGTCATGTATTTTGGTATTTATTTTATTTATTTTATGTCTTTACAAACAGTACATTGAGATTTTATATTTACAATAGTGGGTTGCAATGCAAAGAGAGCCTCTATTATGCCTAGGCATTATGGCTTACAGACTACTTAACACAGGATTATATCATAGTTGTACAGTAGGATAGTAATTATTTCATATTATTTCGTATAATCAAGTACCATTAATTTAAAATGTATGGTGTATGCATGTCTTCTCAGCCATCATACAAAGCATAATGGGCACCGTATCTGAAAATATAAAATTTATGGTACCTCAATATGGTTAAGATAATCTTATTACTATTCGTTTCTCACTGATCCTGGATTATCAAAATTATTTCACTGCCAGTTATAAACAAATGATACAGGACTACCTTACCCCGATGATCGAATCGAATCGAATCGAAGACGACGAGAGCTGTCGTAAGATGGGAAGGAAGAAGGATGGAAATAACTGGAAAAGGATGGGAAGGAGGGGAAGAGGAGGAATCAAGGCAAGTGGCCCAACCACTTTGGGACATGTTACTGGAGGCGTAGATGGAGATGTATTTCAGAAACACTGATGAAGACGATGTAGAAGGCAACAGGAACTCAGCAGGTGCTGGGTGCATCTTGCTGGATGGATGATTACTGCAACTTGAATGATAGGCGGCTGCAGGCGACAAGGAAGGAGCTCATCGTTGATTGGTCAGTTCATAGAGGTTTGGTGGTTACCTGGAGTCATGGCGTTGTTTTACGATTCAGTTCGTTTTCAAGACGTTTAAAACGTTGTAGAGGGAGCAAATTTATACGTGTCAGCAAGAGTTTTTGGCTGCACTCTTCTGCTTCTAGTTGGTCAACAATGGCCTTTAGAATAGTAGAAAGCTCAATTGTACGAAGAGTTCCAGCTGAGCAGGAAGAATCGATGGTAAACTTGACTTTCTTTTCGATGAGGTGAGAATAAAGTTCAGGAAGCAGCATGTCTTGATATTTTTCTGTAGTGTAGAAGTTGATTCCATTCCACGAAGTATATTTTTTTATTATCTTCATCGTTATCATGTCGAGAGTCGTGAGATGATGATTTTTTTTGCTGTTTTTTCTTTCTTGTTAGGTGTTGTTGAAGGTGGAAGTGAATATTCGTTGTCATCTTCAATAGACGAATAGGAAGATGTTTCTAGTGGCAAGGCTTCTGATTGGTCGGTTTCAATGAGGAGTGGTGGCGGTGAAGGCTTCTCATTGGACGTTGTTGGAGTGACGTCACTAGTTGTTGGTGGTGTTGGATCTGCTACATCCGAGGTTGTGACTAAGTCTTTGGTGAATTTGAGAATTTCTTCAAAAGGTGGCGATGCTGGAAATGAGAATAATGGCATGTTATTTAATGCAAATAACTCGTTGATGGTAGAGTTAAAAGATCCAGGTACAGCCATGTTCTGCATGTGAGCGTATAGTAGACAATAGTGGATCTTCGTTACGTCACATGTTGGAGGAGTGATGGTGGTGGTGGTGGTGGAGGCGGGTTGAGTAGATGCTTGAAGTAATTTTTTTGTGTCTGCTTGCAACTTTGTTATTGCGGCATGCGTTGGTGTGTTGTTGGTAGATTTTTTCTTTGTTGCATCTTGTTTCTTCATAATATCCTTTCTTGTAGGACATTTTGCTGCCAATGTATGGTGATCATTACTTTTACAGTTTAAACATGGTGGTTGTGTTGGAGCAGCAGCGGTACAGGAACTGAAGGTGTGTCCCTCACTACCACATGTAGTGCAGAACTTCTTGTCTTTTACTGGACATGCTTTGGTGGTGTGAAGAATAGCAGTTCCAGCAATGTTGGATGTAGTGATATCTCTCTGCTTCGATGTAGGTGGGACTGATGTAGTAATAGTAAACAGCAAGACCTTCGTTCAGAGCAGTGGCAGCCATGTTCACGTCGGTCAAGGTAACTTTGAGCATAGACGATGCATTCGGGATTTTGGTAATGCTATCAACAGTAGCCCAAGTATTTTGCGTTTCAATGGATGACTTGAGTTCAGCAATTGATTGAGAAGTCAGAATCTTGTCCAGTTTTTTTAGGAATACTGATTTTCTTGCCCTGAGGGCAGGAGAGGATGTAACAGTAAATCCTTGAGCAGTAAGAGTAGTGGTGGCTTCTGTGGTGAGTAACTTCTCTGCTTCAGCATCATCGTGACATACAACAATGAATGCTTCTTTCAGTGACAAAATAGCATTGAATTTCACTTGCAATGCTCCCTGCACAACAGTGGCAAGAGCAAGCTTCGTTGAATCATCAACGGTACCACTTTTTGGCTTGATCTTTACACAATTTGCGTAGCTCATCGTGGAAGTAAAGGCGAAGGCGATGCTGGTAAAGGTTCCCCTCCCCAACGGGGATCGTAGGGAGACAGAGTAAGGAGAGCTGCTATGACTTGCCAGGGCGAGAGTCAAAAAGCAGAATCTGTGTCTGTGTCCCCCGATGATCTCTCCATCTTAACTGGTGAAACAGTCGCTGGTGGCTGAGTTGTTGCTGTCTGCACAACTGTACTGAGACTCACAGAGGGATACTGACGCGTCTTTGTCAATATCAGTATAAACAAAAATGGCTGCTTCAGCTATTGTTGGGCCACCGTATTTGCTTGGCAATATTTCACACTATAAGTACCATAACATATGGTAAATATGATTACCGGTGCCTAGTAATAAAGTGAAAATAACCACCATGTGCTACCGATAACGTAGTATACAGTAGCAGTATTTTAAAGTGCCTACCATAAATGACGCTGCTTTGTGACTTCGGTAGTTTAAGAAATAAGAAAGGTGTTACTTCAGCAGGAATTTCGTATTCTGTCAGTATCCCAGTACAATATCTGTATTTCATAAATAGCCTGTCTCAAAACATTTTTAATTTACTGTAATTGTGAAACACGGGACTTGTTTTGGTTTCAATGACTGGGCATCGATGTAACTGGAGAGCTACAGCCCACCACGCAGCCCTGTATAGCCCTTGTGGTTTAGCGCTTATTTTTTATTATAATACAGCCAACCACACACACCAAACTTATACCTCCCGTCACTGATCTTCAGTTTATAGGACGCAGTTTTTTTTATGGGAAAAAAAAAATGCGTTTAATAAGCCTCGAAATACGGTATTTTTGTCTGGCAGGATAACGTGGTCTCCTAGATTTGAAAACGACGGAAAAACATGAATATGAGAGAGAGAGAGAGACCACAAACCTTTACGGATAACGACGCACTGGCCTGTCCTAGTCCATTGTCAAGTCACAACTGGGGCAAGAAACAGTATGGAAGGCTAGAAAGAGTTTATGTAAGTGACTGGCAACAGTATAGTGTGTACATGGATGAGTCAAGGTTGTTCATATTTTTTATATTAAAGTCCACAAAACAAATATGACACCAATGAAATCAGACTTTATCATCACGAGAAACATTGTTGTGGCTAGTGACTCCCACTGTTTACTGATGTTTATAAACATTGTTGTGGCTAGTGACTCCCACTGTTTACTGATGTTTATAAACATTGTTGTGGCTAGTGACTCCCACTGTTTACTGATGTTTATAATGATAGTGCTAATGAGGTCAGAGTTTAGTCCATTAATAATGAAAACAAAACATGTTTATATTTACAAATATAATGGTGAGAACGACTTGTGATGTTAATGAGAAAACTGTAATGTACAACTTCTTCGAAACTCTTATCTCCCCGAACTCTATTCTTAAAACGTTAAATAACGTTAATGTTTAATACTCTAGAAGTATTAGAAGAATTTTCACCGTATCACATTAGAGATTGTGTGAGGGAGGATATATACATTGAGAGATATGTTTCTGAATATTCACCATAAGTAAACTTTAATCCCATTTTTTTAGGGTTAAAGTATTTTTGTCCAATGGTGAACAAGTTATAAGAAATCTTAATGACCTTCATGCAGTCGGTAGGCTTTAACTCAGTTAACCAACCAACAGTATAAAGACAGACAATAGGAATAAATAGATTAAATTTGTAACTTAGCCTACCCAGCACTGACTGGGACCTAAATACTAGGATCTGACTTTGGAATGTGCTTTAAAAAAGTGATAAGTGCCCATAATCGTTTTAGAAAGCATATATATTTTAGGTTAAGATAAATGATAGAGGCGGTGGGGTATGGTACACGTATTGCACTGGTCTTCCACGAATCTTTGAGGAATTAGCAGACGACTGTGTAAAATACTGTGACAGATCGCACAAATATAACTGCAACCGGTGTTAACCATTATAGAACCTGAGGAGGTGACTTGGTAATAGTGCTCGGCTCACAAAGGGATCTGGGTTCGTTAACCAGTCAAGACGAGACATATGGACAAGCTGCTGAGAGATATGGTTACAAAGCACATACCATCTAGCCAAAGACCAAGTTAATAAAGTAGTGAGTAGACACCAACAAGACAATCGGAAGCAAAATCCATTCAATCACAGTATAAGGAGAGTCCACAAAGCTATGTAAACACTAATTCCACTCACTGTATACAGAGACAATCTTCCCCCTAGGACCTGAATCTTCACTAGACTAACATGTTGCGCATTTACTATCTTATCAGTTTTATCATTGCCTAATGTGCGTTATGTTGTTTGTAGATCGTGGAAATATAAACACATATGGAGTATAATGTGATCCTTTATTGACAACGTTTCGTCCACACAGTGACCGTTATCAAGCCACAAATCAGATCTACCTGGGGTGGAAGGTACGCGAGTATTTCTAGTCAGTTTCAGAATGCTGAGGTCAAGTGGAGAATGCTGCATCTGATGATTTACCGAGTGGGGTTATAGAATCTGAAATCTGGGTAGCTTGGAAGGGAGATTGGATAATGTTATAAAAAAAAAACGCGATTTCTAATAAGCGTAGAGATCTCCAGTGAATACTAGAAAGTACTGCCCTTCTAGCATCCAGCCTGTTACTGGGTTTTCGTAACAAGTAGTCAGTATCCTGGTCCAATTATCCATTAAAATTTAGTAAGATTCAATAGTGCTTCGGGATTACAACTGGTAGGCTACTAACTAAAGAAATTAAAATTTAATAAGTTTATTAATAATAAAATTGTCTAGGCGTATATTATCAAATTAAATTAATGTAATGAACATAATCAAAATATTCACTTCTCTCGTGTACAGTAGTATTGTGCTGAAGGCACATATCACCATTATGGCTTTCAAGTACCGTCTGGTACATTGTTAGCAATTAGTAACATAATACAAATATATACAAGTAAGTTTGTGTGTATGTGTGTAAGTGTTCTAAGTAGTTCGCTATGTCTCAAGACTCGACTAGACTTAACCAGTGACTGACTAAAAGTCCTCACATAAAATAACTTCTTGACCAACCTGGCAGCCAGAACAGCTTGCTTGAACAATAAAACGACTGATAAGCCGAACAGCAATATAACAAGCAACAGCGACACAGTATCAGGAACAAGGAGATAATATAACGACACTAAGTGGGACCATCAGCAGATCCTCCACAAAAGTCACAAAACTCCCATACTACTGAATCTAAGTTCAGCATTAGAAAATCCCCGACTGTGACAGTACACAGATACCAGTACAAATTAGGTCAGAAGCTACAGCTCAGGACCTGAGTTGCTCAGTGTGTCTATAAGACACACAACCTCAGTACAACGTCAAAAAATCACTAAGTCTAGGCTATGTTCTGTGAACAGAGTTACACAGAACCAACAAGAAAGCGACAGAGACGATCTTCCAACAAGGGCCAGCAAGGGAGAGCTAGGCACGTCTTGTTCGAAGAACGTCAGACAAGAGAGGGCGAGTCAAAACCAGACAGTCTCACCCAGGTGAGGTGTGATCACCCCCCCCCCGATCACGTGATAGCTCCGTGCTGCTGCTGCCCAGCAACACCGAGAAGCCGGCAGGGGAAACAAGTGGAACTGGTAGTTAGACAATCAAGACTTGAACTATGAGCACTGAATAATATATATAAATGTTACATTGTACCTAATAATATAACTAAATCAAATAATAATGTAAAGCAATATATTTACGATTTAGCTATTATCGCAAAAATAAGCAATATAAAATTATATCAACAAGTTATATACATTGTGACTCATTCAGGGGTCGCAATAGATAAGTATGTGAGTAGACCTTCTGCAGTGTTCCTCCATTCCTATGTTCTTATGTGGGGTAGCGATGAAGAAGTTTCTTGGCAAGTGGTTCAGCTATGTTATAGAAGTCATTGTTCTGGTTGAAGTTGTTGGATATAGAGATAAGCGATAATTCTATGATTCTTCGGTATTGATTCTATGATTGTTCGGTATTTGTAGATCGTATTTGAAGACCTGGAGTATACCTGGATAGGATTTCGGAGGTCAACGTCCCCGCGGCCCGGTCTGTGACCAGACCTCATGGTGGATCAGGGCCTGATCAACCAGGCTGTTACTGTTGGCCGCACGCAACCCGACGTACAAACCACACCCCGGCTGGTCAGGTACTGATTTTAGGTGCTTGTCCAGCACCTTTTTGAAGACAGCCAGGGGTCTATTGGGCCCCTGACACTTACTGTGTTGTCTATTATCGTGCTAGTGGCAACCCTGCTTTTTATTGGGGGGGGGGTTGTTGTATCGTCTGCCGAGTCTTTTGTTTTCGTAGGAAGTGATTTTCGTGTGCAAGTTTGGTACTGTTCCCTCTAGATTTTCCAAGTGTATATAATGTATCTCTCCCACCTGCGTTCTAGGGAGTACAGGTTGAGGAACTTCAAGCATTCCCAGTAACTAAGGTGTTTTATCTCCGTTATGCGCGCCGTGAAGGTTCTCTGTACATTTTCTTGGTCAGCAATTTCACCTGCCTTGAAAGGTGCTGTTAGTGTGCAGCAATATTCCAGCCTAGATAGAACAAGTGACCTGAAGAGTGTCATCATGGGCTTGGCCTCCCTGATTTTGAAGGTTCTCATTATCCATCCTGTCATTTATCGTTCTATTGTGTGATTGGAGTTTGTTTTATACTCCGATATAGTTTTAATTTCCTCACGTTTTTTCATATCAGAGTAATTGAAATTTCTCATCATTGACCTTCATATTGTTTTCTGCTGCCCATTTAAAGATTTGGTTGATGTCAGCCTGGAGTCTTGCAGTGTCTTCAATGGAGGACACTGTCATGTAAATCCGGGTGTCATCTGCAAAGGAAGACACGGTGCTGTGGCTGACATTTCTGTCTATGTCAGATATGAGAATGAGGAACAGAATGGGAGCGAGTACTGTACCTTGTGGAACAGCTTTTCACAGTAGCCGCCTCAGACTTGACTCTGTTTACTACTACTCTTTGTGTTCTATTTGTTAGGAAATTACAGATCCATCCACCAACTTTTCCTGTTATTCCATTATCACTCATTTTTTGCGCTATTACACCATGGTCACATTTGTCAAAGGCTTTTGCCAAGACTGTGTATACTACATCTACGTTTTGTTTGTCTTCTAGAGCATCCAGGACATTGTCATAGTGGTCCAGTAGTTGGGACAGGCAGGAGCGACCTGCTCTAAACCCATGTTGCCCTGGGTTGTGTAACTGATGGGTATCTAGATGGGTGGTTATCTTGCTTCTTAGAACCCTTTCAAAGATTTTTATGATATGGGATGTTAGCGCTATCTGTCTGTAGATGGCAAAGTCTTCCCTCTCTTCGATGAGTAAGATACATGTGAACACTTGGATATCTGATGTATAAAGACACGTGTGGAACATATATCTGCACTGCTGAAAGGTTTCGCCCGTGCATCTGACTTCTTCAGTCAAATACATTCCTCAGCCTATCAGTGTTGAGGGACTGATTAACTCAAAATGATTACTTGTATTATTTACAGTGTTATATTCGTCTGTATTTGACTGAAGGAGCCTCGTCTCACACACCGAGTGTTGGTGGTTCAATACCGCGCACAGATGGAAATGTTGGGCATGTTTCCTTACACCAAACCTGCGCACATAAATCACTCTCTATGAAAGCAAAAGACTCGGCAGGAGATGCAACATTCCCCCGATGAAAAGCAGAGGCGCCACGAGTACATTGAGAGGCAACACAATAAATGTCCGGGGCCCAAGATTGTTCAACTGCCTCCCAGCATACATAAGGGGGATTACCAATAGACCCCTGGCTGT